>NC_091163.1:3123472-3163472 GCF_040958095.1 Procambarus clarkii | reverse complement strand
AACAGATAATGGAAGGAGGGAGGTGATATAACAGGGAAAATAATTGAGGGGTATAATTGAGGGGTATAATTGAGGGGTATAATTGAGGGGTATAATTGAGGGGTATAATTGAGGGGTATAATTGAGGGGTATAATTGAGGGGTATAATTGAGGGGTATAATACAATAATTAAAAAAAAAAAAGTTAGTTCACTAATTCCCTATAGACGGTAATGGTGGTTGGCAGCCTAATAGCCCGGCTGAGCGCCATTAACTATACTCTCTACGGCCTCGGAGTATGCCGCATATTTCGCTATATTTTCACAGTTAAAAAAAAAAAAATAGCCGTCAGTACCATTGATAACAAAAGCATCAACCAGTAATTACATCAATTTCAGTAATGGGTGGTGGTGGATATGTTATCCTGGTGGTGGATATGTTATCCTGGTGGTGGATATGTTATCCTGGTGGTGGATATGTTATCCTGGTGGTGGATATGTTATCCTGGTGGTGGATATGTTATCCTGGTGGTGGATATGTTATCCTGGTGGTGGATATGTTATCCTGGTGGTGGATATGTTATCCTGGTGGTGGATATGTTATCCTGGTGGTGGATATGTTATCCTGGTGGTGGATATGTTATCCTGGTGGTGGATATGTTATCCTGGTGGTGGATATATTATCCAGTTGGTGGATATATTATCCAGGTGGTTGATATATTAACCAGGTAGTGGAGGATATATTATCCAGGTGGTGGTGGATATACTATCCAGGTGGTGGATATACTATCCAGGTGGTGGATATACTATCCAGGTGGTGGATATACTATCCAGGTGGTGGATATATTATCCAGGTGGTGGATATACTATCCAGGTGGTGGATATATTATCCAAGTGGTTGGATATATTATTCAGGTGATGGATATATTATCCAGGTGGTGAAGGATATATTATCCAAGTGGTTGGATATATTATCCTGGTGATGGATATATTATCCAGGTGGTTGGATATATTATCCAGGTGGTGGATATATTATCCAGGTGGTGGATATATTATCCAGGTGGTGATGGATATATTATCCAGTTGGTGGATATATTATCCAGGTGATGAATATATTATCCAGGTGTTGGATATATTATCCAGGTGGCGATGGATATATTATCCAGTTGGTGGATATATTATCCAGGTAGTTGGATATATTATTCAATTGGTGGATATATTATCCAGGTGGTTGGATATATTATCCAGGTGGTGAAGGATATATTATCCAGGTGGTGAAGGATATATTATCCAGGTGGTGATGGATATATTATCCAGGTGGTGATGGATATATTATCCAGGTGGTGGTGGATATATTATCCAGGTGATGGATATATTATCCAGGTGGTGATGGATATATTATCCAGGTAGTGATGGATATGTTATCCAGGTGGTGATGGATATATTATCCAGGTGGTGATGGATATATTATCCAGGTGGTGGTGGATATATTATCCAGGTGGTGATGAATATATTATCCAGGTGGTGGATATATTATCCAGGTGGTGGATATATTATCCAGGTGGATATATTATCCAGATGGTGATGGATATATTATCCTGGTGGTGGATATATTATCCAGGTGGTGGATATATTATCCAGGTGGTGGTGGATATATTATACAGGTGGTGATGGATATATTATCCAAATGACCCAAGAAATATAACCCATATGTTCCAGGATATATTAACCAGATAATCCAAAATATACTATCCACATGGTACTATCCATTTACTATCCAGATAATGTATTAATTAACTGTATTAAATTACAAAATGTATTAACGGTATTAAACTACAACAAAATATTAACTGCATTCAACAACAAACTGTTTTAATTGTATTAAGCTACACAGTGTTTGGAAGACGAGGGGGGGACCAGGAGCTGGAAGCCGATCTTGCAAGAATACTTACATAAGTACATATAGGTGAGTGCATCTAGGGAAATTTTACACAGGTCCAAAAATCCCCACAAAAATTCCCCTTCGCCGGCGTCCTAGGGGAAACATCATGTCTAAATCAATGGGGGTTGAATGACTATTGTTCTACTGTAATGGGACAATTACAGAGAAATTCAATTAAGAGTTTGGGTGAAGCAATGTTAATTGTGAAGGGTTGAGTGGGTTGATGGTAGTTAGTGAATTTTAGGAGTAGTTAGTGATTGCACTGGTGGTGGTGGTTGTGGTGGTGGTGGTGGTGGTTGGAGTAGTTACTGTGTTGCAAGTACTGTGCTCACCTAGTTGTGCTTTCAGGGGTTGAGTTCTGGCTCTTTGGTCCCGCCTCTCAACTGTCAATCAACTGGTGTACAGGTTCCTGAGCCTACTGGGCTCTACCATATCTACATTTGAAGCTGTGTATGGAGTCAGCCTCCACCACATCACTGCCTAATGCATTCCATCTGTTAACTACTCTGACACTGAAAAAGTTCTTTCTCACGTCTCTGTGGCTCATGTGGGTGCTCAGTTTCCACCTGCTTGATACCTGCTTGATGGGGTTCTGGGAGTTCTTCTACTCCCCAAGCCCGGCCCGAGGCCAGGCTTGACTTGTGAGAGTTTGGTCCACCAGGCTGTTGCTTGGAGCGGCCCGCAGGCCCACTTACCCACCACAGCCCGGTTGATCAGGATTTTTTTTTAGGAAACAGTCTAGTTTTCTCCTGAAAACTGTGTATCCGTTCTCCCCTTTCCGCAGCTTCATCACTTGTTCCTTCACTGCTGTTTTCCTCCTGATATGGCTGTGGAGCAGCTTTGGTTGGGTCTTGGCTTTACTCGCGATGTCATTTTCAAACTGTCTCTCTGCTTCCCTCCTCACTCTGATGTACTCATTCCTGGCCCTCTGGTACCTCTCCCTGCTCTCTGGTGTTCTCTTATTCCTGTAGTTTCTCCATGTTCTTTTACTCAGTTGCTTCGCTACCTTACATTCCTGGTTGAACCACGGATTCTTCTGTTTTTTTTTTAATTTTTCTCCTTTTGGGCCGGGATAAACCTGTCTACAGCTTCCTGTCACTTCCTGGGTGACATAGTCCATCATATCCTGCACAGTCTTGCCTCTGACTGTACTGTGTCGCAGGTACTGTGTTGATGTCACTGTTGATTATAGTGTGTGTGTGCTACGGGGGACACAGTGGCGCCCCCAGCACCACCAACAGTCACCCAGTTGGGTAATTAATCCCAGCTCCAGCCATGCTAGGAGCGCCGATGATTGCATAATGCCTAGCAGCTAGGGCAGGGAGGTACTTAGTAGAGTAGCCTGGGGGTGTAGGGGAGAGACAGGTTGGTGGGGGAGAGACAGGTTGGTGGGGGAGAGACAGGTTGGTGGGGGAGAGACAGGTTGGTGGGGGAGAGACAGGTTGGTGGGGGAGAGACAGGTTGGTGGGGGAGAGACAGGTTGGTGGGGGAGAGACAGGTTGGTGGGGGAGAGACAGGTTGGTGGGGGAGAGACAGGTTGGTGGGGGAGAGACAGGTTGGTGGGGGAGAGACAGGTTGGTGGGGGAGAGACAGGTTGGTGGGGGAGAGACAGGTTGGTGGGGGAGAGACAGGTTGGTGGGGGAGAGACAGGTTGGTGGGGGAGAGACAGGTTGGTGGGGGAGAGACAGGTTGGTGGGGGAGAGACAGGTTGGTGGAGGAGAGACAGGTTGGTGGGGGAGAGACAGGTTGGTGGGGGAGAGACAGGTTGGTGGGGAAGAGGCAGGTTGGTGGAGGAGAGACAGGTTGGTGGTGGAGATCTTTTTGTCCTCCTTCTCCCTCCTCCCCCCCCCCTATCCCCAGCCCCAATCACCCCCCCCCCCTGCCCCCTGTTAGGGCTGACAATGAGAGGACAGTTTCCCCACAATATAAATGGGTGACGTGAGAATCTTTATATGAGTCGTCTGGTTGATAAGTGAGTGTTGGTCTAGCAGTGTTGGTCTAGCAGTGTTGGTCTAGCAGTGTTGGTCTAGCAGTGTTGACCTAGCAGTGTTGGTCTAGCAGTGTTGACCTAGCAGTGTTGACCTAGCAGTGTTGACCTACCAGTGTTGGTTTAGCAGTGTTGGTCTAGCAGTGTTGGTCTAGCAGTGTTGGTCTAGCAGTGTTGGTCTAGCAGTGTTGACCTAGCAGTGTTGGTCTAGCAGTGTTGGCCTAGCAGTGTTGGTCTAGCAGTGTTGGTCTAGCAGTGTTGGTCTAGCAGTGTTGGTCTAGCAGTGTTGACCTAGCAGTGTTGACCTAGCAGTGTTGGCCTAGCAGTGTTGGTCTAGCAGTGTTGGTCTAGCAGTGTTGGTCTAGCAGTGTTGGTCTAGCAGTGTTGGTCTAGCAGTGTTGGTCTAGCAGTGTTGGTCTAGCAGTGTTGGTCTAGCAGTGTTGGCCTAGCAGTGTTGGTCTAGCAGTGTTGGCCTAGCAGTGTTGGTCTAGCAGTGTTGGTCTAGCAGTGTTGTTGGAGCAGTGTTGGTCTAGCAGTGTTGGTCTAGCAGTGTTGGCCTAGCAGTGTTGGTCTAGCAGTGTTGGTCTAGCAGTGTTGGTCTAGCAGTGTTGGCCTAGCAGTGTTGGTCTAGCAGTGTTGGCCTAGCAGTGTTGGTCTAGCAGTGTTGGTCTAGCAGTGTTGGTCTAGCAGTGTTGGTCTAGCAGTGTTGGTCTAGCAGTGTTGGCCTAGCAGTGTTGGTCTAGCAGTGTTGGCCTAGCAGTGTTGGTCTAGCAGTGTTGGCCTAGCAGTGTTGGCCTAGCAGTGTTGGTCTAGCAGTGTTGGCCTAGCAGTGTTGGTCTAGCAGTGTTGGTCTAGCAGTGTTGGCCTAGCAGTGTTGGTCTAGCAGTGTTGGTCTAGCAGTGTTGGTCTAGCAGTGTTGGTCTAGCAGTGTTGGTCTAGCAGTGTTGGCCTAGCAGTGTTGGTCCAGCAGTGTTGGTCTAGCAGTGTTGGCCTAGCAGTGTTGGTCTAGCAGTGTTGGTCTAGCAGTGTTGGTCTAGCAGTGTTGGCTTAGCAGTGTTGGTCTAGCAGTGTTGGTCTAGCAGTGTTGGTCTAGCAGTGTTGGTCTAGCAGTGTTGGTCTAGCAGTGTTGGTCTAGCAGTGTTGGTCTAGCAGTGTTGGTCTAGCAGTGTTGGCTTAGCAGTGTTGGTCTAGCAGTGTTGGCCTAGCAGTGTTGGTTTAGCAGTGTTGGTCTAGCAGTGTTGGTCTAGCAGTGTTGGCCTAGCAGTGTTGGTCTAGCAGTGTTGGTCTAGCAGTGTTGGCTTAGCAGTGTTGGTCTAGCAGTGTTGGTCTAGCAGTGTTGGCTTAGCAGTGTTGGCTTAGCAGTGTTGGTCTAGCAGTGTTGGTCTAGCAGTGTTGGCTTAGCAGTGTTGGTCTAGCAGTGTTGGTCTAGCAGTGTTGGCTTAGCAGTGTTGGTCTAGCAGTGTTGGTCTAGCAGTGTTGGCCTAGCAGTGTTGGTCTAGCAGTGTTGGCTTAGCAGTGTTGGTCTAGCAGTGTTGGTCTAGCAGTGTTGGTCTAGCAGTGTTGGTCTAGCAGTGTTGGCCTAGCAGTGTTGGCCTAGCAGTGTTGGTCTAGCAGTGTTGGCTTAGCAGTGTTGGTCTAGCAGTGTTGGCCTAGCAGTGTTGGCCTAGCAGTGTTGGTCTAGCAGTGTTGGCTTAGCAGTGTTGGTCTAGCAGTGTTGGTCTAGCAGTGTTGGCCTAGCAGTGTTGGCCTAGCAGTGTTGGTCTAGCAGTGTTGGCTTAGCAGTGTTGGTCTAGCAGTGTTGGTCTAGCAGTGTTGGTCTAGCAGTGTTGGTCTAGCAGTGTTGGCCTAGCAGTGTTGGCCTAGCAGTGTTGGCCTAGCAGTGTTGGTCAAGCAGTGTTGGTCTAGCAGTGTTGACCTAGCAGTGTTGGCCTAGCAGTGTTGGCCTAGCAGTGTTGGTCTAGCAGTGTTGGCTTAGCAGTGTTGGTCTAGCAGTGTTGGTCTAGCAGTGTTGGCCTAGCAGTGTTGGCCTAGCAGTGTTGGTCTAGCAGTGTTGGCCTAGCAGTGTTGGTCTAGCAGTGTTGGTCTAGCAGTGTTGGTCTAGCAGTGTTGGCCTAGCAGTGTTGGTCTAGCAGTGTTGGTCTAGCAGTGTTGACCTAGCAGTGTTGACCTAGCAGTGTTGGTCTAGCAGTGTTGGTCTAGCAGTGTTGGTCTAGCAGTGTTGGACCTAGCAGTGTTGGCTCTAGCAGTGTTGACCTAGCAGTGTTGACTAGCAGTGTTGACCTAGCAGTGTTGGTCTAGCAGTGTTGGTCTAGCAGTGTTGGCCTAGCAGTGTTGGTCTAGCAGTGTTGTCTAGCAGTGTTGACTTAGCAGTGTTGACCTAGCAGTGTTGACCTAGCAGTGTTGGTCTAGCAGTGTTGACCTAGCAGTGTTGACCTAGCAGTGTTGACCTAGCAGTGTTGGTCTAGCAGTGTTGGTCTAGCAGTGTTGATCTAGCAGTGTTGGTCTAGCAGTGTTGGTCTAGCAGTGTTGGTCTAGCAGTGTTGGTCTAGCAGTGTTGGCCTAGCAGTGTTGGTCTAGCAGTGTTGACCTAGCAGTGTTGACTTAGCAGTGTTGACCTAGCAGTGTTGACCTAGCAGTGTTGGTCTAGCAGTGTTGGTCTAGCAGTGTTGACCTAGCAGTGTTGACCTAGCAGTGTTGACCTAGCAGTGTTGACCTAGCAGTGTTGACCTAGCAGTGTTGACCTAGCAGTGTTGGTCTAGCAGTGTTGGTCTAGCAGTGTTGACCTAGCAGTGTTGGTCTAGCAGTGTTGACCTAGCAGTGTTGACTTAGCAGTGTTGACCTAGCAGTGTTGACCTAGCAGTGTTGGTCTAGCAGTGTTGACCTAGCAGTGTTGACCTAGCAGTGTTGACCTAGCAGTGTTGACCTAGCAGTGTTGGTCTAGCAGTGTTGACCTAGCAGTGTTGACCTAGCAGTGTTGACCTAGCAGTGTTGGTCTAGCAGTGTTGGTCTAGCAGTGTTGACCTAGCAGTGTTGGTCTAGCAGTGTTGACCTAGCAGTGTTGACCTAGCAGTGTTGACCTAGCAGTGTTGACCTAGCAGTGTTGGTCTAGCAGTGTTGCCCTAGCAGTGTTGACCTAGCAGTGTTGACCTAGCAGTGTTGACCTAGCAGTGTTGACCTAGCAGTGTTGACCTAGCAGTGTTGACCTAGCAGTGTTGGTCTAGCAGTGTTGACCTAGCAGTGTTGACCTAGCAGTGTTGACCTAGCAGTGTTGGTCTAGCAGTGTTGGTCTAGCAGTGTTGGTCTAGCAGTGTTGGTCTAGCAGTGTTGGTCTAGCAGTGTTGGTCTAGCAGTGTTGACCTAGCAGTGTTGGTCTAGCAGTGTTGACCTAGCAGTGTTGGTCTAGCAGTGTTGACCTAGCAGTGTTGGTCTAGAAGTGTTGACCTAGCAGTGTTGGTCTAGCAGTGTTGGTCTAGCAGTGTTGACCTAGCAGTGTTGGTCTAGCAGTGTTGACCTAACAGTGTTGGTCTAGCAGTGTTGACCTAGCAGTGTTGACCTAGCAGTGTTGGTCTAGCAGTGTTGGTCTAGCAGTGTTGGTCTAGCAGTGTTGACCTAGCAGTGTTGACCTAGCAGTGTTGGTCCTAGCAGTGTTGACCTAGCAGTGTTGACCTAGCAGTGTTGATCTAGCAGTGTTGACCTAGCAGTGTTGGATCCTAGCAGTGTTGACCTAGCAGTGTTGACCTAGCAGTGTTGGTCTAGCAGTGTTGACCTAGCAGTGTTGACCTAGCAGTGTTGGTCTAGCAGTGTTGACCTAGCAGTGTTGTCTAGCAGTGTTGACCTAGCAGTGTTGACCTAGCAGTGTTGGTCTAGCAGTGTTGACCTAGCAGTGTTGGTCTAGCAGTGTTGACCTAGCAGTGTTGACCTAGCAGTGTTGACCTAGCAGTGTTGACCTAGCAGTGTTGGTCTAGCAGTGTTGACCTAGCAGTGTTGGTCTAGCAGTGTTGACCTAGCAGTGTTGACCTAGCAGTGTTGGTCTAGCAGTGTTGACCTAGCAGTGTTGGTCTAGCAGTGTTGACCTAGCAGTGTTGACCTAGCAGTGTTGGTCTAGCAGTGTTGACCTAGCAGTGTTGACCTAGCAGTGTTGGTCTAGCAGTGTTGACCTAGCAGTGTTGGTCTAGCAGTGTTGACCTAGCAGTGTTGGTCTAGCAGTGTTGACCTAGCAGTGTTGACCTAGCAGTGTTGGTCTAGCAGTGTTGACCTAGCAGTGTTGACCTAGCAGTGTTGACCTAGCAGTGTTGACCTAGCAGTGTTGGTCTAGCAGTGTTGACCTAGCAGTGTTGACCTAGCAGTGTTGGTCTAGCAGTGTTGACCTAGCAGTGTTGGTCTAGCAGTGTTGACCTAGCAGTGTTGACCTAGCAGTGTTGGTCTAGCAGTGTTGACCTAGCAGTGTTGACCTAGCAGTGTTGGTCTAGCAGTGTTGGTCTAGCAGTGTTGACCTAGCAGTGTTGACCTAGCAGTGTTGGTCTAGCAGTGTTGACCTAGCAGTGTTGACCTACCAGTGTTGGTCTAGCAGTGTTGGTCTAGCAGTGTTGACCTAGCAGTGTTGGTCTAGCAGTGTTGACCTAGCAGTGTTGGTCTAGCAGTGTTGACCTAGCAGTGTTGGTCTAGCAGTGTTGACCTAGCAGTGTTGACCTAGCAGTGTTGGTCTAGCAGTGTTGACCTAGCAGTGTTGGTCTAGCAGTGTTGACCTAGCAGTGTTGACCTAGCAGTGTTGACCTAGCACTGTTGGTCTAGCAGTGTTGGTCTAGCAGTGTTGGTCTAGCAGTGTTGGTCTAGCAGTACTGGCCAGCACCTAGTAATTTTCTCTCTACCCGTCTGCGGCCCAAGTCCTTACATGTGCCTGTCTGTCTGTCTGTCTAATGGCTTGCGTCTATATCCGTCCCTAATAGAAGGTGTCTGTATTCCTGCCTGTCAGATACATCGAGTCTATACTCACCTGTCCGTCTGTCTGTCACGCGTCTGTCTATAACGCCTTGAAACTGCTCAATACCTCGACTGACAGCTCGAATATAGAGAGAAGTCCCTCTCAAACCTGTCTATTGTGAACCGTATCTGTCTATCTGTCTGTCTGTCAGTCCTTATCTCGTTTTCACTCACAAGTATTCACCCCATCACCAAATGACTCATACTCATCTCCGCCAGATGAATACAGCATCTTTAAGACGAGAGACTTAAAGAGAGTTAAGATCTTTACTATCAACAAACCACATTTTGCATACAAACAAACTTCAATATACAAACTCATCTACATACAAACATGACATTATTTCTCAAAAAAAAAAAAAAAATCTCCATTGTTCGTTGAGAAATGTAAGATGTGAGAATGAGAAAATTTTCAAATGTGAGATGTGAGAATGAGAAAATTTTCAGATGTGAGATGTGAGAATGAGAAAATTTTCAGATGTGAGATGTGAGAATGAGAAAATTTTCAGATGTGAGATGTGAGAATGAAAATTTTCAGATGTGAGATGTGAGAATGAAAATTTTCAGATGTGAGATGTGAGAAAGAAAATTTTCATATGCAAATGACATCCGAATTATGAATAACAAACGAGGATTGGGAGGAGGTAAATTATATTCTTTTTTCAATGAGATGAAATTTTCAGGGATTATCTGAAACTTTTGGGGAAACGGGCGACTGAATGCGTGAGGACTTGCTAAATGCTTCGGTGGTTTCATAATGTTTCCTTCTGATATGTGTTGGTCGCTTCGTGCAGGTCGGCGTTCAATCCCCGACTGTTCCACATGTGGTTGGGCACCATTCCTTCCCTTCCCCCCCCTCAAAGAACATCAAGAATCAGCTTGAAGAACACATTCTCAAGAACACACAGACATAGATGGCTACAAGAAAATATACTCGAATCGAACACAATAAAGTGGGTTTGACGTACCTTATTTGGAGCTGAAATTCACACACTTTAGTCAGAAGTATGATGATGTATTCTCTCTCTCTCTCTCTCTCTCTCTCTCTCTCTCTCTCTCTCTCTCTCTCTCTCTCTCTCTCTCTCTCTCTCTCTCTCTCTCTCTCTCTCTCTCACCTTGCCAGAGCCCCTGGTGTTGGAACAACGAAGGACTCCAATAGCCTGATGGGTGTACTCTTGTTCCAGCTGTTCCCACTGGTTCTGCACTTTCCTGCAAACATAACAGGTGTGTGGTAATGGCAGGTGTGTGGTAATGGCAGGTGTGTGGTAACTAATAACATGCTCAGAATGACATTATTGTCAGTATGTCAACTGATACAATTGTCACCTACAGTTCCGTGGGAAAAAAATAAAATATTTCATTCACCCTGTGGGCTCTCTAGGAGGCTCGAACCACTGACTCCTCACGTGTGTGTGTGTGTGTGTGGGGTGGCAGTTCGAGTCTCCCCCCACAGCCCAGGTGAACAGCTATCCCCCTCCCCCCATCTGATAAATCACATACTGCCAGTAACATGCGTCAGAGCAGGCCCTATATATATATATATATATATATATATATATATATATATATATATATATATATATATATATATATATATATATATATATATATATATATATATATATATATACATATATATATGAATGAAAACTCACACCCCAGAAGTGACTCGAACCCATACTCCCAGGAGCAACGCAACTGGTAACTACAGGGCGCCTTAATCCACTTGACCATCACGGCCGTCAAAAGGAAGTGATAGCCGAGGCTATTTGAGCCACTTCCCCGACGGCAACTCGGATGGTAATCTTGGGCATAGCATTTCACCAAATCACCTCATTCTTTGGGGCACACGTGAGGAACACAGATGCGAACAAACCTGAATGGTCCCCAGGACTATATGCGAATGAAAACTCACACCCCAGAAGTGACTCCAACCCATACTTCTGGGGTGTGAGTTTTCATTCGCATATAGTCCTGGGGACCATTCAGGCTTGTTCGCACACACACACACATATATATATATATATATATATATATATATATATATATATATATATATATATATATATATATATATATATATATATATATACTGAATCTATATTCTAAATCTATATAATGGAGCTAATTACCCTATTTCTAATCATCGAATCATCTCCTAATCTCTCTCTTCCTCAAGTAACCACCCGGAAAAGTTAGTCAGGAAGCAGATGTGTGGCTAACATGCTTCCTGAGTAGTGAAGGGTTGTAGTGACAGGTGTGTGTGGCAATGACAGGTGTGTGTGAGACAAAGACAGAAGTGAGCGACTGTGACAGGTGTGAGAACTTACTCAATAGTGAGGATGAGCTGACTCCTGAGGTTCTCCTTGGCCTTGAGAGAGCCCTCGGTGGCGCCAGGGGTGGAGGAGGACTCCAGCTCCCCCTGCAGAGTGCCAAGCTTCCTGGTGAGTGCCTCCAGCAGCAGTGACGTCACCTGCAACAACAACACCGTTGATCAACACCTCTTCCCACTAACAGTAATTATTACAACAGCAACAAAAACATTCAACAATATAACAAAAACTCATCAAAATCTAACAAATACAACAATAAAACCAATTCAACAACAATAGATAACAAAAACAACGACAAAACAAGAAAAGACAACAAAAACATTTAAAACGAAGAATACGCATGAACAAGGAACAAAAACATTAAAGAGTAGATGACACCAGGGGTCTCCTAACACCAGGGGGGCTACTAACACCAAGGGGGCTCCTAACACCAGGTGAGGCTCCTAACACCAGGGGGGGTCCTAACACCAGGGGGGCTCCTAACACCAGGGGCGCTACTAACACCAGGGGGCTCCTAACACCAGGTGAGGCTCCTAACACCAGGGGGGCTACTAACACCAGGTGAGGCTCCTAACACCAGGTGAGGCTCCTAACACCTGGGGGCTCCTAACACCAGGGGGGGCTCCTAACACCAGGGGGGCTCCTAACACCAGGGGGGCTCCTAACACCAGAGGGGGTTCTAACACCAGGGGGGGTCCTAACACCTGGGGGCTCCTAACACCAGGGGGGGTCCTAACACCAGGGGGCTCCTAACTCCATTGGGCTCCTAACACCAGAGGGGGCTTCTAACACCAGGGGGCTCCTAACACCAGGGGGGCTCCTAACACCAGGGGGCTCCTAACACCAGGGGGGGCTCCTAACACCAGGGGGGCTCCTAACACCAGGGGGCTCCTAACACCAGGGGGGGCTCCTAACACCAGGGGGGGCTCCTAACACCAGGGGGGCTCCTAACACCAGGGGGCTCCTAACACCAGGGGGGGCTCCTAACACTAGGGGGGCTCCTTACACATACAGAATATATTAGCGATACACACAGAAAATACATAGGAGACTTTGTACATGGGAGACACACATACGGAGCAGTGTACATAGGAATCACACACACACACACACACACACACACACACACACACACACACACACACACACACACACACACACACACACACACACACACACACACACACACACTCACACACACACACAAGTATTGGGTCTGGTTCTTGGGCCCCGCCATGAGCCTATATTTACGGGTCTATGGGTGGGTGGAGGGACTCATATTTGAGTGCCTGCAGGATCGAGTTGTTAGTTCCTGGGCCCCGCCTCTCTAACTGTCGGTTGTGTGATGGACTATGAACCTTTTTTTCCGCTGCCATATATCTACTGCATCTATTTATGTCTAGAACACACACACACACACACACACACACACACACACACACACACACACACACACACACACACACACACACACACACACACAAACACACACATGAACCCTCTCCATAAACAATTACTATAATTAATTAAATGAACTTACTTAATTAACGTAGTTAATTTAAAATCAACCTTTTTTTTTAATCCCGGGACAAATGTCCCCCTTTTGTATGTACAGCCATCCCATCCTATCCCATCTCGTCCCATCCCAAATCCTTATCCTGATCCCTTCCTAGTGCTATATAGTCGTAATGGCTTGGCGCTTTCCCCCCATGATAGTTCCCTTCCCCAACGACCCTTAGGCAATAAAGATCATTTCTGTAAATGGGGACAGGAAGCTTGTGTCCTTAGGTCTATTCAGGTCCTCCCTCCCTCCCCCCCTAAGTCAACTATTCGATTGTGAGTCGAAGACGTAGACCACTGTGCTTTACTACAACAATTGCCAACAGTAAATTTATTAAATGAACACAAAATCATGAACAATATGTTTTTGTTGTTAAAGATTCGCTACTTGGAACAAAATGTTCCAAGTAGCACGGGCTATGGTGATCCCGTGCATGAACAATATTAAAGCCATTTCAGCAACTTTTGTGAGTAATGATTATATTAATGAATTTGAAATTTCACAATAGCACAAAAATAGCTTACTGGAACACAAAAATAGTTAACTGGAACACAAAAATAGCTTATTGGAACACAAAAATAGCTTATTGGAACACAAAAATAGGTTACTGGAACACAAAAATAGCTTATTGGAACACAAAAATAGGTTACTGGAACACAAAAATAGCTTATTGGAACACAAAAATAGGTTACTGGAACACATAAATAGTTAACTGGAACACAAAAATAGCTGACTGGAGCACAAAAATAGTTAACTGGAACACAAAAATAGTTAACTGGAACACAAAAATAGTTAACTGGAACACAAAAATAGTTAACTGGAACACAAAAATAGCTTACTGGAACACAAAAATAGTTAACTGCAACACAAAAATAGTTAACTGGAACACAAAAATAGTTAACTGGAACACAAAAATAGTTAACTGGAACACAAAAATAGTTAACTGGAACACAAAAATAGCTTACTGGAACACAAAAATAGCTGACTGGAACACAAAAATAGCTTACTGGAACACAAAAATAGCTGACTGGAACACAAAAATAGCTGACTGGAACACAAAAATAGCTTACTGGAACACAAAAATAGCTTACTGGAACACAAAAATAGCTGACTGGAACACAAAAATAGCTTACTGGAACACAAAAATAGCTGACTGGAACACAAAAATAGCTTACTGGAACACAAAAATAGCTTATTGGAACACAAAAATAGCTTACTGGAACACAAAAATAGCTTACTGGAACACAAAAATAGCTTACTGGAACACAAAAATAGCTTACTGGAACACAAAAATAGCTTACTGGAACACAAAAATAGCTTACTGGAACACAAAAATAGCTGACTGGAACACAAAAATAGCTTACTGGAACACAAAAATAGCTGACTGGAACACAAAAATAGCTTACTGGAACACAAAAATAGCTTACTGGAACACAAAAATAGCTTACTGGAACACAAAAATAGCTTACAGGAACACAAAAATAGCTGACTTGAACACAAAATAGCTGACTGGAACACAAATTATGACTTTATATAACGTAATTACCTTTATCTCTCGTATCACGTGAGGTGTAACACACTACGCACTCCCAAATACACATTACAATACATAATTAATAAATTATGTATTGATACATATAAAATACATTGCCCTCCCCTCTAAAAAAAAAGAAAATACATTGCCAGATGACAATGTATTCTTGAGTCATAAAGAGACACATATATTTATTATTTAAAACAACACATGTAACCTTCTATGTATCTTATATATATATATATATATATATATATATATATATATATATATATATATATATATATATATATATATATATATATTTATTTATATATTATATAGTTCCATTCGGAACTTTAAGATTAGGATACTTGAGCACCGGGGATTATCTTTTAGGACTGGATTACCATTGTCTAAACCAGCATTTTCGGAGATTAGAAACCATTGTTATGAGTTTAATCATTCTCTGCTGGAATCTGATTTTAAAATTCTGGACACTTGTATGAATGGCCAGTCAGATTTGAGAGTAATGGAATCCTTATATATAAAGGAGCTGCGGCCTCTGTTAAATAGCAACCTTTCAGCTGTTCAATTGTACACTGTATAGTGCACAGTAGGCCCTGTAATTTGATTTATAGTTCATTTTGGTAGTTTAATTTTATTATAATTTTGTTTAGTTTACCATGTCTTTGCCCTTTCTTACTTATTTCAAGTCTTGACATTGTACATTATTATAATCTTTTATTTAGGATATATAATACATTTTTTGGTATTTAGTTTTATTTAATATTTGAGTTTTTATAAGATTTTGGTTAGTACTTTATAATTGTCATTTATTCTGTTTGTATTTTATATACATTTTTTGTAGATTTGTATTTTTTATATAAATATTTGTTATAGTGTTTAGTATCTATGTGTCAGGTATCAAGTTTCACTTCTAATCACTTCACGTAGGTTTAATAAAATGGTTTGTTTTAGTAGTTATAAAATTCATCTTATAGTTTAATGGATTTTTAAATTAGTTTTTATATATGTGACAGTTAATAAGTTTTATTAGTATTGATCACTTTAAGTGAGCTTAAGTGTTTTGTTTTTAAAACATTTTCCTTTCTATGATAGGCAATTATATTCAGTATGAGTTCTTTGTTTACTAGTTATTTGATTGTGATTTCTGTTTTTTCTTTTAGATCTGATGATGAATACGAGAAGTATTCGAAACGTTATGTATTTTAAAGTAAAGAATCTGAAACAAGATGTTCAGTATATCCCTGGTTTTCCTATTCATCTTAAAATTAAGATTCCCGAAGGGAACATCGATTTTATATATATATATATATATATATATATATATATATATATATATATATATATATATATATATATATATATATATATCAGCCCGTCCTCCAAAAATGGGGTGGTAAATGTAAGGAGACAAATAAGTGCAATTATGTACTATTCACAGCAGTTAGGAATTGTACTTATTTCCACTTAGTATTAAATCGTACTGTCAAATATATTGTGAATATTTGAGTTTACCTGAAAAACTGAATAGAAAACCACGACCTCACCTAACCGTCGTAGTTTTTGAAGATAATAATTTTATTGCTTCTTAATTACAATTAGTACTTAACTTATAGCTATATTGATATTACAGTTTTATAACACTAATAAAACAAAAGTAAAATATATCAATAAATTGAAAAGTAACTCAGGATATTTTAAAATGTTGTATAAAATCTATATTGTTTAATAAACCTGAAAAAGAAATTCCTGATATTTAAAACTTGTGTATTGCAAATTAAAATTGAAAACTTCATCCTAAAATTCTGAGTGTCTTAACAGAAAACGAGAATTAAATCGGGGGAGGGAGTTGGGTAAATGTAACAGCCCCATAAGTGTAATTATGCACTGTTTATGACAGTAAGAAAGTGTACTTATTACACTTAGTATTAAATCGTACTGTCAATTTGGAGTATGGGATGATTTTATATATATATATATATATATATATATATATATATATATATATATATATATATATATATATATATATATATGTCGTACCTAGTAGCCAGAACTCACTTCTCAGCCTACTATTCAAGGCCCGATTTGCCTAATAAGCCAAGTTTTCCTGAATTAATATATTTACTATAATTTTTTTCTTATGAAATGATAAAGCAACCCTTTTCTCTATGTATGAGGTCAATTTTTTTTTATTGGAGTTAAAATTAACGTAGATATATGACCAAACCTAACCAACCCTACCTAACCTAACCTAACCTATATTTATAGGTAAGGTTAGGTTAGGTAGCCAAAAAAAGCTAGGTTAGGTTAGGTTAGGTAGGTTAGGTAGACGAAAAAACATTAATTCATGAAAACTTGGCTTATTAGGCAAATCGGGCCTTGAATAGTAGGCTGAGAAGTGCGTTCTGGCTATTAGGTACGACATATATATATATATATATATATATATATATATATATATATATATATATATATATATATATATATATATATATATATATATATATATTATATGTCTCATTGAATATGTCTGCATATTCTGTATTTACTATCTTCTGATTTAGGGCTTCTATCCCTCTAACTATTTTCTTAGCATCAGAGCTTAGCTGAAATATGAGTTCTCCAAAACTCATTTTCGTAAGTTCAAGGTGAAGAAAAGAAGTGAATTACTATATAATGTATTACACTTATACAATTTGCGCAACGTTTCGAACCTCCATGGTTCATTCTCAAGTGAAAAAAATTTTCAGGGCTGGTTGATTTTATACCCGCACTGGTTCAGGTGATAAGACAATAAAGGTGAAAACATGGGGGATACATAAGGGATAAATGGGGGGTGAAACATAAGAACATAAGAATAGAGGTAACTACCTTCCGCAGTTACCTCTATTCTATTATGCTATTCTTATGCCCCCTTATTTCGATAGAATAAGGATAGAAGGGATAGAAGCCCTAAATCAGAAGATAGTAAATACAGAATATGCGGTCATATTCAATGAAACATGTTTAAAAGAAAACCTGCTGCCAGTATACACCAATACACACACACACACACACATATATATATATATATATATATATATATATATATATATATATATATATATATATATATATATATATATATATATATATATATATATATATATATATATATATATATGTCGTACCTAGTAGCCAGAATGCACTTCTCAGCCTACTATGCAAGGCCCGATTTCCCTAATAAGCCAAGTTTTCATGAATTAATATATTTTCTCTAATTTTTTTCTTATGAAATGATAAAGCTACCCATTTCATTATGTATGAGGTCAATTTTTTTTATTGGAGTTAAAATTAACGTAGATATATGACCGAACCTAACCAACCCTACCTAACCTAACCTTAGGTTAGGTTAGGTTAGGTAGCCGAAAAAGTTATGTTAGGTTAGGTTAGGTAGGTTAGGTAGTCGAAAAACAATTAATTCATGAAAACTTGGCTTATTAGGCAAATCGGGCCTTGCATAGTAGGCCGAGAAGTGCGTTCTGGTTACTAGGTACGACATATATATATATATATATATATATATATATATATATATATATATATATATATATATATATATATATATATATATATATATATATATATATGTCTGCCTCCAATTTATCTATAAGACATTTATTGATAGCTTAAGATCCTATTGCGACTCTCATCGAAGTCTAAAAGTCTGAAAGAGGGGGTTTGGTTTCCACAGAGTTTTCGACATTTTTAACACCCAAAGATCGACAGCAAGAACCTCATACTCCCAATTATAAATGACCTAATTGATGCACAGAGTAAAGGGTCTCGAATTTCCTTTGTATGGATACCTTCACACATAAATATAACCCATCATAATGAGACAGACATTGCAGCCAAATTAGCGTGTAACAAGTTTGAAGTTGAATTAGATCTAGGTATCCCTATCTCTGCTGTCAAAACTGTATTGGTCCAAACATTCAGATCTGATAGGAAAGAACTTACTGACTCCCAACGACCTGAAAGTACTAGTATAAAAAGCTATGATTTGTTCAGATCTGAAACCTACATCTATGGACAGCACAAAACGTCCACTAGACTGTGCGACACAGTGGTTGCAAGGATCAGGTTGGGTTACCGTTACCTGTGGCAGGTGGCTGCAGGTGACGGGTCTCCCAATCCTGAGCACTCCAGTTGCAAACTCTGTGAGCAGGAACTACGGCATGATCTCCCGCACTACATCACTGAATGCCCAATTATTAGACCTTTCAGACCAGTTGGCATGAGGTACCTGGAGCTTTGCAATTACTTTATTCACTCTCGTATTCTTGAAGATATCCTCACAGTATACCCAAAATTTGCCAGTGCAGGCTATTAAACACATGACTCTGTATGACTAACCATCCTGCGAGATGGGGACTTGTATTACCACTGCTACCTTATTCAATCTTGTGTTGTTGATATCCTCAAAATGCATCCGGAGTCTGCCAGTGCAGACCGCTAATCACATGCCTCTGTATGACTAACCATCCTGTGTGATGGGGATTTTATAGCATCACCTAGTTAGTTTTTTTTGACACACTGTACTCCACTTCATATAGTCTAGGGTAGCTGCACTAATGCAGATGTACCTAATATGTTAATAAAAAAAAAAAAAAAAAAAAAAAACACCGAGATGCATTCAATCTTGTGTTGTTGATATCCTCAAAATGCATCCGGAGTCTGCCAGTGCAGACCGCTTATCACATGCCTCTGTATGACTAACCATCCTGTGTGATGGGGATTTTTTAGCATCACCTAGTTAGCTTTTTTGACACACTGTACTCCACTTCATATAGTCTAGGGAAGCTGCACTAATGCAGATGTACCTCATGTATTAATAAAAAAAAAAATACCGAGATGCGATGGGATGGGGGAAGGAGGGGAGGGATTGTGGAAAGAGAAGAAGGGAGGGGCAGAAAATGGGGAAACAGGGCGGACGAAGAGAGGGGAGAGAGGGCGCGGAAAAAGAAGAGGGGGAGAGGGGGAATAGTTTTATGTGCGTTTCTAGAGGTTTGGAGTTTAATTGCTTTTAACACCTGTTTTAATGGGTTAAAGTGGCATTGTGACTGTGTGCGTGTGTGTGTATTCACCTAGTTGTACTCACTAGGTGAGTACACACTCACCTAGTTGTACTAAATGTAGTTATTGTCCTTGTATATAAGTCACCAGAGGCAAACCCTCACCAGTTTAAAGACCAACTAATGAAAATAGAACACTGCTTGGAAATCCTCATAAATCCAGCCCCGAACATCATCCTGCTTGGGGACTTCAACCTACGGCACCTGAAATGGAAGCACCTGGCTAATACAGTAATATCAGAAAGAATACCAGGAAGTAGCCTAAATGAACAGGCACATGCAAATGACCTGCAACGGATGTGCGACAGGTTTGCCTTAAACAAGCAAATAGTAGAGCCAACTAGGAAGGAGAACACGCTGGACCTCATTTTCACTAATAATGATGAATTGATCAGAAACATAATGATTACAAATACCTGTTACTCAGATCACAACTTAATTGAAGTTATGACAACCATGGGGAATAGACCTTAAAAACCAGTCCCGAGTCCCATGAGAGAATTCAGCAAATTCAACTTCAATAATAAACGGATAAACTGGGAGCAAATAAACCAGGACTTCACAGAAATAAACTGGGGTAGAACAGCTAGAAAATGCAAACCTGAACCAATGCCTGGAAAAAATAAGCTCAGTAGCACTAGAAATATGTTCAAACCACATACCCCTAAGAAAAAAAGAGGAAGAGATGCAGATTGGAACGGGAACGTCGTTCCCTATATAGGCGAAGAAAACGAATCGCGGAACAACTTGAGAGTCGCACCCTATCTCAAGAACGGCGAAGAAGGTTAGGTAGAGAAATAGAAATTATTGAACTAATGCTACAAGAATCGTACAAAACCCAGGAGACGCAAAGAGAGCAAAAGGCTATCAGTGAAATAGAGAGAAATCCTAAATATATTTTCTCCTATGCAAAATCAAGATAAAAACCACATCTAGTATTGGGCCCCTGCGAAAGAGAGATGGAACTTTCACCGATGACACAAGGAAGTGAGCGAGGTACTGAGGAAGCAGTACGACATTAAATCATATATCAGACGTCACCCTATCCCCACTGGATTTTGAAGAAGCCATAAACAGTATGCCTATGCACTCTGCACCAGGCTCGGATTCTTGGAACTCCATATTCATCAAGAACTGTAACAAAATAACGCTATCGCAGGCCCTTCACATTCTTTGAAGACAAAGCCTAGATACTGGCGTTATTCCTGACATACTAAAAACAGCAGGGATAGCACCACTCCATAAAGGAGGAAATATGGCAGAGGAATAAAATTATAGACCGATAGCACACATCATAAAAATCTTTGAGAGAGTGCTAAGAAGTAAGATCACAAAATACATGGAATCACAGCATCTCCATAACCCCGGACAACATGGTTTCAGAACAGGGCGCTCTTGCCTGTCACAGTTGCTGGACCACTATGACATGGCACTAGCTGCCATGAAAGACAAAACGCTGATGTAATCTACACAGATTTCGGGGAAGTTAAGCCACGAAAATACCTCAAGGTAACCTCAAGGTAAGGTACTCACCAGGTGAGTACACACTCACCTAGTTGTACTCACAATTAAGTTTAAGAACATGGAGAAACTACAGAAACACCAGACAGCAGGGAGATATGCCAGAGGGTGTGTGTATTCACCTAGTTGTGTTTGCGGGGGTTGAGCTCTGGCTCTTTCGGCCCGCCTCTCAACTGTCAATCAAATTAATTTTTTTCACACACACACACAGAAACTAGGAGAGAAGCAGCATGAGAATGACATTATATACAGGACTAAATCCGAGCCCAAACGATTTCGCAGTCACATAAGGAAGAAGAAAGTGAGGGAGGACACACAAAAAATGATAAGGAGGTATGCGAGGAACTTAACCAAAGCTGAACAAAGCCACAAGAGCCGTGACGAGGGTTCGAACCTACGTCCGAGAGGATCCGGTCCGAGAGAGAGAGTTTAGAGCCCAAGCTGAACGGGTAAGTCCATAGGAAAGTCTCACTGAAATAACAGTCACCTCGGAAGAAGTAAAGAAGCAAATTAAAATATTTGGTAATCTGCTTTAAGACAGATTACAAAAATCACGCAATTTGTAGTGGTTTGTATAATTTAGATCCATTTTTGATTAATCAGTTAAAACACGATTTAAGATCATTGATATACATTTATCTAAATAATACCATATTTATATCCTCTTATCTAATTAGGTTCTCCCTTATCCACTGGAGCGCCTTACCAATTACTTCAGCTTATGCAACAGTCTCTTATGGGGTACTGTGTCATACGCCTTCTGACAGTCCAAGAAAATGCAGTCTGCCCATCCTTCTCTTTCTTGCTTATTGCTTGGTCATAGAATTCTATTAAACCTGTGAGACATGACTTGCCATCCCTGAACCCCTGCAGGTGACGTGTTACAAAGTCTCTTCTCTCCAAATGTGCCACCAGGCTTTTCTCACGATCTTCTCCATCGCCTTGCATGGTATACAAGTTAAGGACACTGGCCTGCAGTTTAAGGCCTTTTGTCTATTCCCCTTTTTGTGTACTGAGACTACGTTAGCTGTCTTCCAACTCTCTGGTAGGTCTCCCGTTTCCAGTGTCTTGTTATAGACTATATAGATAGTGGCACGCAAAGTGCTTCTGCCCCTTCTTTTAGCATCCATGGTGAGATTCAATCAGGTCCAACAGCCTTAGTTAGCCTAGATCAAGCAGATACCTCCTAACCTCATCTCTAATAATTTCAAATCTTCCAAATCTGATTGGTTTATCGCCACCCCCTTTTAGTTCAGGGACTTCCCCTTGCTCTATTGTGAAGACCTCCTGGATTCTCTTGTTGAGTTCTTCACACACTTCTTTGCCATTCTCTGTGTACCCATCCTCTCCCTTTCTCAGTTTCATTACCTGTTCTTGCATTGTTGTTTTCCTCCTGATGTGGCTGTATAGTTCTCCCTCTCCACTCTGGTGTGTGGTGAGGGTGTGTGGGGCAGGGTGTGAGGGGCAGGGTGCAAGGGGCAGGGTGTGAGGGACAGGGTGTGAGGGACAGGGTGTGAGGGGCAGGGTGGAAGGGGTGGGTGGGTAAGAGGCGTGTGAAGGAACAGTGATGGCTGTGCTGGTGTAATTTTGGGGGTCCTTTCACCCCCCCCCTCCATTTCCCCTATTACTGCTATCCCTTCCCCCTCATAATACATACTCACACCCCCCCCCCCTCCTCCTCTCTTAGTCCTGTGTAATTACCTAAGTGTAGTTACAGGATGAGAGCTACGCTCGTGGTGTCCCGTCTTCCCAGCACTCTTTGTTATATAACGCTTAGAAACTACTGACGGTCTTGGCCTCCACCACCTTCTCACCTAACTTGTTCCAACCGTCTACCACTCTGTTTGCAAAAGTGAATTTTCTTATATTTCTTCGGTATCTGTGTTTAGCTAGTTTAAATCTATGACCTCTTGTTCTTAAAGTTCCAGGTCTCAGGAAATCTTTCCTATCGATTTTATCAATTCCTGTTACTATTTTGTATGTAGTGATCATATCACCTCTTTTTCTTCTGTCTTCTAGTTTTGGCATATTTAATGCCTCTAACCTCTCCTCGTAGCTCTTGCCCTTCAGTTCTGGGAGCCACTTAGTAGCATGTCTTTGCACCTTTTCCAGTTTGTTGATGTGCTTCTTAAGATATGGGCACCACACAACCGCTGCATATTCTAGCTTTGGCCTAACAAAAGTCGTGAACAATTTCTTTAGCATATCGCCATCCATGTATTTAAACGCAATTCTGAAGTTAGAAAGCGTGGCATAGGCTCCTCGCACAATATTCTTTATGTGGTCCTCAGGTGATAGTTTTCTATCTAGAACCACCCCTAGATCTCTTTCTTTATCAGAATTCTTTAAAGATTTCTCACATAACATATAGGTTGTGTGGGGGCTATGTTCTCCTATTCCACATTCCATAACATGGCATTTAATAACATTAAATTCCATTTTCCAAGTGGTGCTCCATTTACTTATTTTGTCCAGGTCATCTTGAAGGGCATGACAATCATCTAAGTTTCTTATCCTTCCTATTATCTTAGCATCATCAGCAAACATGTTCATATAATTCTGTATACCAACTGGTAGATCATTTATGTAGACAATAAACATCACTGGTGCAAGAACTGAACCCTGTGGTACTCCACTTGTGACATTTCTCCAGTCCGATACATTGCCTCTGATCACTGTCCTCATTTTTCTATCAGTCAGAAAATTTTTCATCCATGTTAGAAGCTTACCTGTCACCCCTCCAATATTTTCCAGTTTCCAGAACAACCTCTTATGTGGAACTGTTGAAAGCCTTTTTTAGGTCCACATAGATGCAGTCAACCCAACCATCTCTTTCCTGTAATATCTCTGTGGCTCGATCATAGAAACTGAGTAAATTTGATACACAGGATCTTCCAGATCGAAAACCATACTGTCTGTCTGATATTATATCATTTCTCTCCAGGTGTTCTACCCATTTAGTTTTAATTATTTTTTTCCAATATTTTGACTATTACACTTGTCAATGATACAGGTCTATAATTAAGGGGGTCTTCCCTGCTTCCACTTTTGTAGATTGGAACTATGTTAGCCTTTTTCCACACATCAGCTACAACTCCTGTAAACAGGGATGCCTGAAAATTCAGTTGAAGAGGAATGCTGAGCTCAGGTGCACATTCTCTCAGAACCCATGGTGAAACTCCATCTGGACCAACTGCTTTGTTCTTATTTAGCTCCTTGAGCATTTTTTCCACTTCGTCTCTGGACACCTCTATGTGCTCTATGTTGTTCTCTAGAATTCTTATTGTGTCTGGTTCCCTGAAGATTTCATTTTGTACAAACACACTTTGGAACTTTTCGTTGTTAGTGTGTGTGTTCTAGAGATAAATAGATGTAGTAGACATATGACAGCAGAACAAAAGGTTGATAGTCAGTCCGTCACACAACCGACAGTTAGAGAGGCGGGGCCCAAGGGCTAACAACTCGATCCTGCAGGCACGCAAGTATCAGTACATCCACCCACCCCCTCCCTGAAATGGAAGCACCTGGCTAATACAGTAATATCAGAAAGAATACCAGGAAGTAGCCTAAATGAGCAGGCACATGCAAATGACCTGCTACGGATGTGCGATAGGTTTGCCTTAAACCAGCAAATAGTAGAACCAACTAGGAAGGAGAACACGCTGGACCTCATTTTCACTAATAATGATGAGTTGATCGGGAACATAATGATTACAAATACCTGTTACTCAGATCACAACTTAATTGAGGTACTGACAACCATGGGGAATGGACCTCCAAAACCAGTCCAGATTCCCGGTGGAGGAGATTTCAGCAAATTCAACTTCAATAATAAACGGATAAACTGGGAGCAAATAAACCAGGACTTTACAGAAATAAACTGGGAAGAACAGCTAGGAAATGCAAACCTGAACCAGTGCCTGGAAAAAATAAGCTCAGTAGCACTAGAAATATGTTCAAACCGCATACCCCTAAGAAAAAAGAGAAAGATATGCAGATTGGAACGGGAACGTCGTTCCTTATATAGGCGAAGAAAACGAATCGCGGAACAACTTGAGAGTCGCACCCTATCTCAAGAACGGCGAAGAAGGTTAGGTAGAGAAATAGAAACAATTGAACTCAAGCTACAAGAATCATACAAAACCCAGGAGAGGCAAAGAGAGCAAAAGGCCATCAGTGAAATAGAGAGAAATCCGAAATATTTTTTCTCCAATGCAAAATCAAGATAAAAAACCACATCTAGTATCGGGCCCCTGCGAAAGGGAGATGAAATGAGCGAGTTACTGAGGAAGCAGTACGACTCTGTTTTCAGTGAGCCATTAAATGCACTAAAGATTGATAACCCAAATGAATTTTTCATGGATATGATACCAACATCAAATCACATATCAGACGTCGCCCTATCCCCACTAGATTTTGAAGAAGCCATAAACAGTATGCCTATGCACTCTGCACCAGGCCCGGATTCTTGGAACTCCATATTCATCAAGAACTGTAAAAAACCACTATCGCAGGCCCTTCACATTCTGTGGAGACAAAGCCTAGATACTGGCGTTATCCCTGACATACTAAAAACAGCAGAGATAGCACCACTCCATAAAGGAGGAAATAAGGCAGAGGCAAAAAATTACAGACCGATAGCACTAACATCGCACATCATAAAAATTTTTGAGAGAGTGCTAAGAAGTAAGATCACAAAATACATGGAATCACAGCATCTCCATAACCCCGGACAACATGGTTTTAGAACAGGGCGCTCTTGCCTGTCGCAGTTGCTGGACCACTATGATATGGCATTAGATGCTATGGAAGACAAACAAAACGCTGATGTAATTTACACAGATTTCGCAAAAGCTTTTGATAAATGTGACCATGGTGTTATTGCACATAAAATGCGTTCAAAAGGAATTACCGGGAAAATAGGCAGATGGATCTACAATTTCCTGACTGACAGAACCCAATGTGTAATAGTCAACAAAATAAAATCCAGCCCATCAACCGTGAAGAGCTCAGTCCCCCAGGGTACTGTGCTTGCTCCAGTACTTTTTCTCATCCTCATATCGGACATAGACCAGAACACAACCTATAGCACTGTATCATCCTTTGCAGATGACACTAGGATTTTCATGAGAGTTGGCAACATAGAGGACACGGCAAACCTCCAATCAGATGTTGATCAGGTCTTTCTATGGGCTACAGAAAATAATATGGTATTCAACGAGGATAAGTTTCAGCTCATGCGCTACGGAAAAATTTAAAATATAAAAACAGAAACCACGTACAAAACGCAGGCAAATCATAACATAGAACGAAAAAGCAATGTAAAGGACCTGGGTGTACTCATGTCGGAAGACCTTACCTTTAAAGAACACAATAAAGTAGCCGTCACAACTGCAAGAAAAATGACAGGTTGGATAACAAGAACTTTTCACACTAGAGATGCTATACCGATGATGATACTTTTCAAAACGCTTGTGCTATCTAGAGTGAAGTACTGCTGCACAATGACAGCCCCTTTCAAAGCTGGAGAAATTGCTGACCTGGAGAGCGTGCAGAGATCCTTTACTGCTAGAATCCACTCAGTAAAACATCTAAATTACTGGGACCGACTAAAGAGCCTAAATCTGTACTCCCTTGAGCGCAGGCGGGAGAGATACATAATAATTTACACGTGGAAAATAATTGAGGGGCTGGTCCCAAACCTGCACACAGAAATAACACCACATGAGACCAGAAGACATGGCAGGATGTGCAGAATACCCCCGTTGAAGAGCAGAGGTGCAACAGGTACTCTGAGAGAGAACTCTATCAACATCAGAGGCCCGAGACTGTTCAACACGCTTCCACTACACATAAGGGACATAACTGGCCGACCCCTCACAGTGTTCAAGAGAGAACTATCAACATCAGAGGCCCGAGACTGTTCAACACGCTTCCACTACACATAAGGGACATAACTGGCCGACCCCTCACAGTGTTCAAGAGAGAACTGGATAAGCACCTCCAAAGGATACCTGATCAACCAGGCTGTGACTCATACGTCAGGCTGCGAGCAGCCGCGTCTAACAGCCTGGTTGATCAGTCCAGCAACCAGGAGGCCTGGTCGACGACCGGGCCGCGGGGACACTAAACCCCGGAAGCACCTCATGGTAGCCTCAAGGTAGGTAGCCTCCCACGGACCACCCACCCCCTCCCACGCACCATCCTCCCAGGCACCCCCTCCCAGGCACCCCTTCCCAGGCACCCCCTCCCACGCACCCCCTCCCACGCACCACCCTCCCACGCACCCCCTCCCACGCACCACCCTCCCAGGCACCCCCTCCCACGCACCAACTCTCACGCACCCCCTCCCACGCACCACCCTCCCACGCACCCCCTCCCACGCACCCCCCTCCCACGCACCCCCCTCCCACGCACCACCCTCCCACGCACCCCCTCCCACGCACCCCCTCCCACGCACCACCCTCCCACGCACCACCCTCCCACGCACCACCCTCCCACGCACCACCCTCCCACGCACCCCCTCCCACGCACCACCCTCCCACGCACCCCCTCCCACGCACCACCTCCCACGCACCACCCTCCCACGCACCCCCTCCCACGCACCCCCTCCCACGCACCCCCTCCCACGCACCACCCTCCCACGCACCACCTCCCACGCACCCCCCTCCCACGCACCCCCTCCCACGCACCCCCCTCCCACGCACCCCCTCCCACGCACCACCTCCCACGCACCACCCTCCCACGCACCCCCTCCCACGCACCCCCTCCCACGCACCACCCTCCCACGCACCCTCTCCCACGCACCACCCTCCCACGCACCACCCTCCCACGCACCACCCTCCCACGCACCACCCTCCCACGCACCCCCTCCCACGCACCCCCTCCCACGCACCACCCTCCCACGCACCACCCTCCCACGCACCCCCTCCCACGCACCACCCTCCCACGCACCCTCTCCCACGCACCCCCTCCCACGCACCACCCTCCCACGCACCCCCTCCCACGCACCCTCTCCCACGCACCACCCTCCCACGCACCACCCTCCCACGCACCACCCTCCCACGCACCACCCTCCGACGCACCACCCTCCCACGCACCACCCTCCGACGCACCACCCTCCGACGCACCACCCTCCCACGCACCACCCTCCCACGCACCACCCTCCCACGCACCACCCTCCCACGCACCACCTCCCACGCACCCCCTCCCACGTGACCAAACAGAGCATGACCTAACCCATGAAATAAACACAAGCTAGTCAACACCACACACACGGCCGAGGCTCACCGCACTCACGGTGAATAACTTACCAACTTCCCCCTTCCGGTGGTGAGGGGGGGGGGTACCTTGGCAACCGTCAACTGTTGTATACTTCCGGGGGTGTATACTTCCGGGGGTGTATACTTCCGGGGGTGTATACTTCCGGGGGTGTATACTTCCGGGGGTGTATACTTCCGGGGGTGTATACTTCCGGGGGTGTATACTTCCGGGGGTGTATACTTCTGATGGTGTATACTTCCGGTGGTGTATACTTCTGGTGGTGTATACTTCCGGTGGTGTATACTTCTGGTGGTGTATACTTCCGGTGGTGTATACTTCTGGTGGTGTATACTTCCGGGGGTGTATACTTCTGATGGTGTATACTTCCGGTGGTGTATACTTCTGGTGGTGTATACTTCCGGTGGTGTATACTTCCGGTGGTGTATACTTCTGTTGGTGTATACTTCCGGTGGTGTATACTTCCGGTGGTGTATACTTCCGGTGGTGTATACTTCCGGTGGTGTATACTTCTGGTGGTGTATACTTCTGTTGGTGTATACTTCTGGTGGTGTATACTTCTGTTGGTGTATACTTCCGGTGGTGTATACTTCTGGTGGTGTATACTTCTGTTGGTGTATACTTCCGGTGGTGTATACTTCCGGTGGTGTATACTTCCAGTGGTGTATACTTCTGGTGGTGTATACTTCTGGTGGTGTATACTTCTGTTGGTGTATACTTCCGGTGGTGTATACTTCCGGTGGTGTATACTTCCAGTGGTGTATACTTCTGGTGGTGTATACTTCTGGTGGTGTATACTTCTGGTGGTGTATACTTCCGGTGGTGTATACTTCCAGTGGTGTATACTTCCAGTGGTGTATACTTCCGGTGGTGTATACTTCCGGTGGTGTATACTTCCGGTGGTGTATACTTCCGGTGGTGTATACCTCCTGTGTTGTATACTTCTGGTGGTGTATACTTCCGGTGGTGTATACTTCCGGTGGTGTATACTTCCGGTGGTGTATACTTCCGGTGGTGTATACTTCCTGTGTTGTATACTTCTGGTGGTGTATACTTCCGGTGGTGTATACTTCTGTTGGTGTATACTTCCGGTGGTGTATACTTCTGGTGGTGTATACTTCCGGTGGTGTATACTTCCGGTGGTGTATACTTCTGTTGGTGTATACTTCCGGTGGTGTATACTTCCGGTGGTGTATACTTCCAGTGGTGTATACTTCCGGTGGTGTATACTTCCGGTGGTGTATACTTCCGGTGGTGTATACTTCCGGTGGTGTATACTTCCGGTGGTGTATACTTCCGGTGGTGTATACTTCTGTTGGTGTATACTTCCGGTGGTGTATACTTCCAGTGGTGCATACTTCCAGTGGTGTATACTTCCGGTGGTGTATACTTCCGGTGGTGTATACTTCTGTTGGTGTATACTTCCGGTGGTGTATACTTCCAGTGGTGTATACTTCCAGTGGTGTATACTTCCGGTGGTGTATACTTCCAGTGGTGTATACTTCCAGTGGTGTATACTTCCGGTGGTGTATACTTCCGGTAATGTATACTTCCAGTGGTGTATACTTCCGGTGGTGTATACTTCCGGTGGTGTATACTTCTGTTGGTGTATACTTCCGGTGGTGTATACTTCCAGTGGTGTATACTTCCAGTGGTGTATACTTCCGGTGGTGTATACTTCCGGTGGTGTATACTTCCGGTGGTGTATACTTCCGGTGGTGTATACTTCCGGTGGTGTATACTTCTGTTGGTGTATACTTCCGGTGGTGTATACTTCCAGTGGTGTATACTTCCAGTGGTGTATACTTCCGGTGGTGTATACTTCCGGTGGTGTATACTTCCTGTGGTGTATACTTCCGGTGGTGTATACTTCTGGTGGTGTATACTTCTGGTGGTGTATACTTCTGTTGTGTATACTTCCGGTGGTGTATACTTCCGGTGGTGTATACTTCTGGTGGTGTATACTTCCGGTGGTGTATACTTCTGGTGGTGTATACTTCTGGTGGTGTATACTTCTGGTGGTGTATACTTCCGGTGGTGTATACTTCTGGTGGTGTATACTTCTGGTGGTGTATACTTCTGGTGGTGTATACTTCCGGTGGTGTATACTTCTGGTGGTGTATACTTCTGGTGGTGTATACTTCTGGTGGTGTATACTTCTGTTGTGTATACTTCCGGTGGTGTATACTTCTGGTGGTGTATACTTCTGGTGGTGTATACTTCTGTTGTGTATACTTCTGGTGGTGTATACTTCTGGTGGTGTATACTTCTGTTGTGTATACTTCCGGTGGTGTATACTTCTGGTGGTGTATACTTCTGGTGGTGTATACTTCTGTTGTGTATACTTCCGGTGGTGTATACTTCTGGTGGTGTATACTTCTGGTGGTGTATACTTCTGGTGGTGTATACTTCCGGTGGTGTATACTTCCGGTGGTGTATACTTCTGGTGGTGTATACTTCTGGTGGTGTATACTTCTGTTGTGTATACTTCCGGTGGTGTATACTTCTGGTGGTGTATACTTCCTGTGTTGTATACTTCCAGTGTTGTATACTTCTGGTGGTGTATACTTCCGGTGGTGTATACTTCTGGTGGTGTATACTTCTGGTGGTGTATACTTCTGTTGTGTATACTTCCGGTGGTGTATACTTCTGGTGGTGTATAATTCCTGTGTTGTATACTTCCAGTGTTGTATACTTCTGGTGGTGTATACTTCCGGAGGTGTATACTTCTGGTGGTGTATACTTCTGGTGGTGTATACTTCTGGTGGTGTATACTTCTGGTGGTGTATACTTCCGGTGGTGTATACTTCCGGTGGTGTATACTTCCGGTGGTGTATACTTCCGGTGGTGTATACTTCCGGTGGTGTATACTTCCAGTGGCGTATACTTCCAGTGGCGTATACTTCCAGTGTTGTATACTTCCTGTGTTGTATACTTCCAGTGGTGTATACTTCCTGTGTTGTATACTTCTGGTGGTGTATACTTCCTGTGGTGTATACTAGCCTGATCCAGACATCCCCCTGGGGCCAGCTATTGACCGATGCTAGGTAAACAGAGGCATCAGGTGACAGCAAATGTGCCGCACTGTTTCTTTACACCCGGGGGGGGGGGAGATTGAACCAGGGGTACCCATGATTATGAGTCGCGCACGGAGACCACTGAGCCACCGTGACGGGATCAATACATAGCCGTACAAACCGTCTATAGTGACCATCCTCTGGACAATATTATCCATGTACCGCAGTCAGGGAACTGCCTTGAGCGGGGCTCGAACCTCTGGCTGCACACTCTCGACAATCAGTAAGAACTTCTTCATAAGTTGCTAAACTCCAACCACTTACAGTGGGCCATTAAGGCTAAATTGTTGTCTAATTTGCGTGTTTTGTGACTCCGTTGGGCATGAAGGATCCTCTGAAATGCCACACACACACACACACACACACACACACACACACACACACACACACACACACACACACACACACACACACACACACGCACACACACACACACACACGCACACACACACACACACACACGCACACACACACACGCACACACACACACGCACACGCACGCACACAATCACACACAAGATCCAAGAGTCAATGCTCGATCCTGCAAGCACAAATAGGTGAGTACACACAGGCACACACACACACACGCACAAACACGCACAAAACACTCTCTCTCACACTCTCTCTCTCTATCTATCTATCTATCTCCCCTTTATCTATTCTATGTGTATCTGTGGCATTTAAAAGGGTCTAAGAGGCCCAATAAAGGAGATTTAATCCACTTAAATAGACAAATTAATAATAATAGCCTTAATTTACTCACAAAAAGGTACAATGGGTTGCTGAGACTACATAACAATGTTATCTGTTCATTCTTGTAGAGCCACTAAACACACTTAGGGCAGAGTACAGCTGTGATAACGAGTACTGATAAGGTGTTGTGGTTATCATGCAAGGAGATAACCATTCGCTTTTCATCACTCGAGTTGCTCTGTGATCATGACTGCTGTTTACAGGCAATTGCTTCGGCATTGGTATGAGGGTGACGTCTCTAGAGATCAGTATTTCTCCAAAGGTCAATACAGGCTCAAAGAAAACGGAAGACACAGGAAATTAAAGTAAGAGATATTTGGAGAGGAAATTGTGATGTTGGCGGCAGAAAAATGGGGAAAAATTGAGCAGTATTTTTATTTAGGAAAATAGGGGGTATTTACGGCAGGGGAAAATAGGGGGGTTTTTAAGTCAGGGGGAAATGGGTATTGAAATGTGGGGGGGGGTTGAAGGTAGGGAAATAGGGATGCTTAAGGCAGGTAAATGGGGGGTGTAATAAGGTAATGAAATCGGGGGTCTAACGGTAATAAAATGGGGGGTGTTTGGGGTCCACTACCACCTACAGGATGGGCATGGGGTCCACTACCACCCACAGGATGGGTATGGGGTCCACTACCACCCACAGGATGGGTATGGGGTTTGCTTTAGGGGAGACATTAATGTGGGTACCGACCTGTGAGATTTATATTTATTTAATTTATATGAATTTATATTTACGTTAATTTATATACTTCGATAGCAATTTGTATAATGATAAGTGGACTGTATTTCTGCAATAATCTCATAATCTCACAAATCGATCCTCTACACATTAGGGGGGGTTTAATAGTTTATATATATATGCAGCCAATCAAACTACAAAATTAACTACATACATTGAAGAGGTTCCTTATCTTATAGTACAGCAGGTTAGTCCACCAGGTATAACTAGGGTGTAGACACCTAATTATCCTCTTTGAGGTAGCTTCCATATCACCCAGTAACTGGTGCACAAATCTTGCATCCTCGACTTGACCTGTCAAAAGTGCGCTAGCTGTGAAGCCAGAATCCTATATATGACAAGCTATATCAGAGAAAACAGTACATGGAACATGAAGACCTGGCTTAATTACCTTTAGTTTGAGGCGATTTCGCGTTCTAACCGGCTAACCCTACCCAATGACATTAATGGCCACTAATGATAGATAATGGGTTTCGGAAAGAACACTTAACTTGATATGTAGACAGCGTGTTGAAAAATGGTACACCTTTGGTTTCCATAACACTACGTCCAAGTAAATTTAACAGGAGCCGAATTTGCTCCCGTGTGAGCCTCTGGTCTCTATATAAACAACAATGGCTGCCCTCCTTCCTCCACTCTGACGCCTGGCTTACATTGTCCAGATTTCAGAACGTGATAGAAGGGTCACATTTACTCTACTTTAATATTGATAATTAAGTTAATTTATATAAGATGTTTTTATGATGGTAAAGTCCAAAGACTAATGTATTTAAGAATAATTCCCAGCAGAATAGCTGGTGAATTATAATAGTATGTGGTGATGATATCCCGTTTTCTTTAGATGGTAATTCCACTACAAGTTACGTTTTCTATGGGTAACTTGTTGGTAATACAGCAGCACTTATTATCTGTCTGTATGATATTAAATGGTGTCGGATTTTCCGACATAATTCCCCAGGGGGCTGCTCACGGGTCGAAGTCCTATTTAGAACAGACGAACACCGATACTCCTCCTTCGGATTATTAGATTAATTTGATGTTAGTAGTTAGTAATCACACATTTGTGTGTCTGTTCGTACAGGACGGATGTCCCGTACTAGAGTTGCAGGGGTTAGAAGTCTAATGCGATTTCATTTCCCTGTCAACTCTTGAAAGGCTAATATTCAAGCCTAATTACTTATTATTTAACCCAGAAGACTGGATGTGATCAAGTACTACAGTCAAGTATGATTCAGGGACTGCAGTGAGATCAGTGACATTAGATATAACTTGAAGTTTCTTCAGGTAACTGGTCACTGATATATAAACACTGAGGCCCATGGAATACATCTTGATTAAATAATAAATGTATCAAATCAGTCATCAGATTTATTGGGGTTTAATTTAGTTAATTGATTCAGAAGATTGAATAGCTCATCATTAAAGTAAAGTATGGTTCTGAGACTGCAGTGGGTTCAGTGACATTGGTCGCAGTGACTTGTAGCTGTTTTAGGCTACTGTTCACTGATTTGCCACTGAGGCCTCATGAACTCATCTCCAGCTTTAAATGATGATACTAACATCAACCTCTGTTACTATAGTCAGCTGTAATCTCCTTAGTATAATGCTACTGGAGAAATATAATCAGCTGACAAATTTAGATTTCTACTGGTATTGTTTATCTGCAGGCATAGGTCTCCTCAGGCTTGTTACTGGGCCTGAGATTAATTTACCTCCTGCAGAGTTTAATATGGTTATGCCCTGATATTTAGTAGGGCTACCGATGAATTGATGGTAGTAGTCTGTCCCTACAAGGAGACCGAAGTCGTTGAGGTGATCAGACTTAATATTATCTGCCAATTTTATTCCTCTATTTCTCAGGAATTTGGCTGTTGCTCTCAGACCTTGAACTTGTAGGTCTACTGGTATCTTGTCCACCACAATGGCTTGTACTCGACAGACGTACCTGCCTAAACGTACTGATGGTTGTACCACCTGGTAGACTTGAGGTCCTGCATCTGTTACAAACCCTGAGATGTTGAATGACATCTGGGCTACAGGCCTTAATTGTAATTCATCTGCCAGCTTTTTAGTAATATATGTTCTCTGGGATCCTTGGTCAAACAACCCACGGGTATGGACCTTGGCCCTCTTATTCAGGATGGTAATTTGGGCAGTAGGCAAAGTCGTATTACCTTTAGACTTTGCCGATTGGACACTCTTTGTTGGTTGCACCTTGCAGTACTGTACTGTGGTGGGAATGCTATCTTCCACCTTGGGGTTTGGAGACGTTGTTTTGGTGTCTCTGCACAATGCTGCATGGTGCTGACCTTTGTTACACCTATTACAGGTGTGTAATTGGGTATCACAGTCGTTGATGTTATGTTTCCTGAGGCACCTCGTGCAATGTTGCAAATCTTTGAGTCGCTCAATACGGGCGTCACTATCAGGAAAATTAGAGCAGTGGTACATTGAATGTTTCTCATTGCAGAACAAACATGTTCCATAGCTTCCAGTACCCTTTGGTGTCACGTTCTTGGGTGACACAGTAACTATAGGCTTGGAGGGTCCCACTGCATATACGCCCACACTGCCACTGTTCCACTTTGGTGTTGAATTATATTGTCTAGATTGATTTGGAGTACCTTTGGTACTCTGTGGTTTACTATTATTGGTTTCTAAAGGTTTACTTGGTGGTTTTAATTTGTCATGTGTTCGTAATTGATGAACTACTGACTTTAAACCTTCAGATATTTCATTCATGGATAAGATACTTTTATTGTAATGAGCACTCATTTGTCTCAATATGTCCCTAGGTATTTTCTCCTGGACAATTATTTTCAAGACCCACTCAGCCCCGTTTGTATCTGCTGTCAGGCTGAGGGCATTGATCAATGATTCTACCTCCAGCTTGAAGACTTGGAGTGAATCAGCTGAAGCCTCCGGTGGGGGTAAATGCAACAGCTCATGAACTAAATGTGATGTTCTTACTTCTGGATCAGCATAATTATCCTTGAGGAGTTTTACTGCCAGATCATAGCCGTCATTAGTTAATCTCAGATGGGATACTACTGTTTTAGCCTCACCTGATAATTGGCCTTGCAAATAAGAGAATTTACTACTCTTTGGTAAAGATTGTTTTGAGTCTACAAGGTCAACGAATTTGTTCCAAAATTCGTCCCAATCTTCCTCATCTTTTCCTGAGAAAGTGGGTAAATTAATTGGAGGGAGTCGAGCTTCTGCTTGACTCGTATTAGATGCAACTGTTGTTGTTGTTGCTGTTGCCTTGTTCTGGGCAATTAATTTGACATAAGGCTGTAACGTGGCCTGAGTGTGATCTTCATAATTCGCAAGATCAACCATAATGTCGTCTATTTCTGTTTCTGATAAATTGGTGTTGGCAAGTTCAGCCACATATGTTGCTATTTGACATTTGATTTGCTCAAATTTACCTGCAGCTGCTTGATAATAGCTTTCCAGGTCAGCATAATCAACTGTTGATTGTTGTGACAAATCTTCACATTTCTTGATCTGTCTTGTTAAGTGGCCTTTAAGACCTGCAAGGGTTCTTTTCATTCTCCCTGCATTATCCATACTGGCTCGTTGGTGAAGCCTTGTGGGACTTGTACTTGGGCTGCTCATAATACTGAACAAGCTCTAATGGTAGCCTAGGGTAAATTCCGCACTCACTAGGCAATAATCCTACCTCTACTAGAGGTTAGCACTTAAAATTAATACACATTATATATATACAATCATCCACACTAATGATTTGAGTGATAAACCAGTGTCACTGGAAGTACCTTTAGGTTAGCTCTTCTATATCACCCTAGGATGGTAGAGACACTAATTAATCACTCAAAGGTGTAATGATCATAAGTAATTTATTATATATACAACTCAACTCGAGTTGATAAAAATTACACCCAAAATAGGGTCTGGACCATTCATTAATGGTGTTAGGTTGTTTAATATAGTACAACTGACTATGGTAATAATGGGACTAGGATGAACGATAATAGTTCAACTAGTCATATCCTACCCTGTTGTGGGTTGGCAATTAGTAAATATTATATTGAGAACACTAGTGCAATTTATATTAAATAATTCTCTATTTTGGAGAAATAATATACACAATTATTGATAATAGCCTCTTAATTAGCCTCTATGAAACTTCTAATATTATCTAGAAGTATTAAATATTATTAGTGACCTCGCGAAATAAACTCCACAAAATTCGTAGATAATCTCTCGCGAAATGTAACACCACGAAATCCGTGAACAATCTCGCGAAGACACAGTCACTAATTTGGCTGGTTTCTATATTAGCGCTGTCATTTCACAGAATAACACGCCACCAAATCTGTGGGTGTGCATGAAACCGCTGACTAAGGCTGAACTCGGCTGAGGGAGGCTCCTGAGCTCCCTCGAGGCTACGCTTCCGTCTTTGACTGGCTGGCCTTTGTTTAAATAACACTGCACTAGTATATTTAATGAATCCATAGGTCACTGGTTCGTATCCGGTTCGAAGGACCAAATAATGTGGGTACCGACCTGTGAGATTTATATTTATTTAATTTATATGAATTTATATTTACGTTAATTTATATACTTCGATAGCAATTTGTATAATGATAAGTGGACTGTATTTCTGCAATAATCTCATAATCTCACAAATCGATCCTCTACACATTAGGGGGGGTTTAATAGTTTATATATATATGCAGCCAATCAAACTACAAAATTAACTACATACATTGAAGAGGTTCCTTATCTTATAGTACAGCAGGTTAGTCCACCAGGTATAACTAGGGTGTAGACACCTAATTATCCTCTTTGAGGTAGTTTCCATATCACCCAGTAACTGGTGCACAAATCTTGCATCCTCGACTTGACCTGTCAAAAGTGCGCTAGCTGTGAAGCCAGAATCCTATATATGACAAGCTATATCAGAGAAAACAGTACATGGAACATGAAGACCTGGCTTAATTACCTTTAGTTTGAGGCGATTTCGCGTTCTAACCGGCTAACCCTACCCAATGACATTAATGGCCACTAATGATAGATAATGGGTTTCGGAAAGAACACTTAACTTGATATGTAGACAGCGTGTTGAAAAATGGTACACCTTTGGTTTCCATAACACTACGTCCAAGTAAATTTAACAGGAGCCGAATTTGCTCCCGTGTGAGCCTCTGGTCTCTATATAAACAACAATGGCTGCCCTCCTTCCTCCACTCTGACGCCTGGCTTACATTGTCCAGATTTCAGAACGTGATAGAAGGGTCACATTTACTCTACTTTAATATTGATAATTAAGTTAATTTATATAAGATGTTTTTATGATGGTAAAGTCCAAAGACTAATGTATTTAAGAATAATTCCCAGCAGAATAGCTGGTGAATTATAATAGTATGTGGTGATGATATCCCGTTTTCTTTAGATGGTAATTCCACTACAAGTTACGTTTTCTATGGGTAACTTGTTGGTAATACAGCAGCACTTATTATCTGTCTGTATGATATTAAATGGTGTCGGATTTTCCGACAATGATCACCACATATAAGATTCTCAAAGGAATTGACAGGGTAGACAAAGACAGTCTATTTAACACAAGAGGCACACGCACTAGGGGACACAGGTGGAAATTGAGTGCCCAAATGAGCCATAGAGATATTAAAAAGAATATTTTTTAGTGTCAAGAGTGATTAATAAATGGAATGCATTAGGCAGTAATGTGGTGGAGGCTGACTCCATACACAGTTTTCAGTATAGATATGATAGTGCCCAATAGGCTCAAGAACCTGTAAACCCCATACCCATCCCCGCAAGCACAACTAGGTGAGTACAACTAGGTGATTACACACACACACACACACACAAACACACACACACACACACACACACACACACACACACACACACACACACACACACACACACACACACACACACACACACACACATATGCGAGGCTGGCTAACATCATAACAGCCTTCAGGAACCTGTGTAAGGAATCATTCAGAATCTTGTATACCACATACGTAAGACCAATCCTGGAATATGCAGTCCCAGCATGGAGCCCGTACCTTGTCAAGCACAAGACGAAGCTGGAAAAAGTTCAAAGGTATTCCACTAGACTAGTCCCAGAACTAAGAGGCATGAGTTATGAGGAAAGGCTGCGGGAAATGCACCTCACGACACTAGAAGACAGAAGAGTAAGGAGAGACATGATCACTACCTACAAAATTCTCAGAGGAATTGACAGGGTAGATAAAGATAAACTGTTTAACACGGGAGGTACGCGAACAAAGGGACACAGGTGGAAAATGAGTACGCAAATGAGCCACAGAGACGTTAGAAAGAACTTGTTCAGTGTCAGAGTAGTTAACAGATGGAATGTATTAGGCAGTGATGTGGTGGAGACTGACTCCATACACAGTTTCAAGTGTAAATACGATAGAGCCCAGTAGGCTCAGGAATCTGTACACCAGTTGATTGACAGTTGAGAGGCGGGACCAAAGAGCCAAAGCTCAACCCCCGCAAACACAATTAGGTGAGTACAGGGGAAGATGAACCAGATATGCTTGATCTGATATTTACCCTAAATGAGTCGGATATAAGGGGAAGCCCTTTGGAATGAGTGATCATAGTGTATTGATCATTGAGTAGAGCTAGGAATTATCTCCCCCCAAAAAAGAACTAGGAAACAAAGGGCTGGCATACCAAAAGGGGAATATGAGGAGATGAGAAGTTTCCTAAGGGATATACCATGGGACACAGACCTCAGAGATAAGTCTGTACAAGACATGATGGACTATGTCACCCAAAAGTGTCAGGAGACAGTAAACAGGTTTATCCCGGCCCAAAAAAGGAAAACCCAAGAAGCAAAAGAAGAATCCATGGTATAATAGGGCATGTATGGAAGCAAAGGAACTGAACAAAGGGGCGTGGAGGAACTTCCGTAATAACAGAACACCAGAAAGTAGAGAGAGATACCAGAGAACCAGGAACGAGAATGTTAGTGTGAGAAGAGCAGCTGAGAAAAAGTATGAAAATGATATAGCTAATAAAGCCAAGACCGAACCAAAGCTACTACACAGTCACATCAGGAGGAAAACAACAGTGAAAGAACAGGTAATGAAACTTAGAACGGGTGAGGACAGGTACATTGAGAATGACAAAGAGGTGTGTGAAGAACTCAACAAAA
>NC_091163.1:3090972-3115972 GCF_040958095.1 Procambarus clarkii | reverse complement strand
GAATGAAGTGTTGCTACAGTTGACAGATGAATGAAGTGTTGTTACAGTTGACTGATGAATGAAGTGTTGCTACAGTTGACAGATGAATGAAGTGTTGCTACAGTTGACTGATGAATGAAGTGTTGCTACAGTTGACAGATGAATGAAGTGTTGCTACAGTTGACTGATGAATGAAGTGTTGCTACAGTTGACTGATGAATGAAGTGTTGCTACAGTTGACTGATGAATGAAGTGTTGCTACAGTTGACAGATGAATGAAGTGTTGCTACAGTTGACTGATGAATGAAGTGTTGCTACAGTTGACTGATGAATGAAGTGTTGCTACAGCTGACTGATGAATGAAGTGTTGCTACGATTGACTGATGAATGAAGTGTTGCTACAAATGACTGATGAATGAAGTGTTGCTACGATTGACTGATGAATGAAGTGTTGCCACAACTGACTAATTTACCTGAAGACCTCGACGAAGACAGGAAGCCGGCGACTTGTCGAAGGTCTCCCCCCCCCCCACCCCCGTCCCGTCCCGTTTTGAAATTCAAAAGAATCAATATACTTTAGTCTTGTATCGAGAGCTCATGCCCCCCCCCCCCCCTGAAACCCCAAACGACTGACTCTCCCCCACGAAGCAAACCCTCCACAACAGTTGCCTAGAACACCGGGGGTACCTATTTACTGACAGAGTGAATAGGCGCATGAGATGAGAGGAAATATGCCCAGGTACTCCTGTCGCGCCTGGAATCTTAGGTTGTGAGTCGAGAGCGAAGCCAACTAAGAGACGATATGTTAAACCATTCATAGAAGAGCGTGTTGACACACGTCCGCTCGGCTCAGTGGTGGCGGGCATACTGAAGTAAAGCTGCCCCCTGGAGTCTCATAGTCGTAAACAACAACACTGAAGAGTGCTGCCATCTGTGGTGGCTGAGGCGCACTATATACATACACACCAGGGCCGCCTCCGGCTCCCACCAGCACCAAGAGTGTGTTGAAATTAGTCACCAATAGGCTGTACTGTGAAGAGAATGGAATGTGAAGCTGTACTGTGAAGAGAATGGAATGTGAAGCTGTACTGTGAAGAGAATGGAATGTGAAGCTGTACTGTGGAGAGAATGGAATGTGAAGCTGTACTGTGAAGAGAATGGAATGTGAAGCTGTACTGTGAAGAGAATGGAATGTGAAGCTGTACTGTGAAGAGAATGGAATGTGAAGCTGTACTGTGAAGAGAATGGAATGGGAAAAGGGGAAGGGATGGAAGAGGCATATATATGTCTTTTCCCCTTCCTTCCCTCTCTGGCTATCTATCAAGATTACGAGTAACGAGAGTAAATGCTTGGGTCTGGTCGACCTAAGATGATTTATATAATGTCTGCAGGCATTGTTCTGCCCTTTTAAGACATTGTTTCTCTGCTTCTCACAGAAATATTTAACACAAATGGCTGCTTTCAATAGGCCAGAATACTGTCACGTTCTGCACACACCTTTGTTGTGCTTGCGGGGGTTGGGCTTCGGCTCTCTGGTCCCGCCTCTCATCAGTGGAGGCGGGATATATCTATATATATACATGTGAGTCTATCTCTAACTCTACCTCTTGTAGATTTTTGCTTGTAGGGGTAGATTAGCATTTTAGAACCCGCTACAATTACCTTCTGTGGTTGATTGTTCAATAAATCACTGAACTATATGTTGAACAGATCTCTCACTCTGTCCATGGAGGACAGAAGAAAATGTATATATGTGCTCGTTAGCGTTGTAAATGTCTGGCCACGTCTGTGGTAGGAAATAATATTAAAAAAAAATAACTACCTCTGTCTGTCTGTCTGTCTGTCTGTCTGTCTGTCTGTCTGTCTGTCTGTGTTTGACTGTCTGTGTCTGTCTTCTGTCTGCCTGTCTGTCTGTGTCTGACTGTCTGTGTCTGTCTGTCTGTCTGCCTGTCTGTCTGTGTCTGACTGTCTGTGTCTGTCTGTCTGTCTCTCTGTCTCTGTCTCTGTCTCTCACTTCTCCCTTACCCCCCTCTTCACCCCCCCACCCCCCCCCCTCCATTCATAAAAGTCGAAAGCACACAAAAAATAATTTGCCAGACTGCTTTGATAATAATAAAGAAACTCCCCCCCCCTCCATCTCCCTAACAACCCAACCCCAACCTCCACCCCCTCCCCAACTTTCCTTCCCTCCCCCCCCCCCTTCCCCACGTCTCTTCCCCCTTCCCTTCCCCCTCTCTCTCTCTTGCCCAAAATAAACACACAGGGAGCTCTAACACCACACAGGAATATGACACCTAAACCACTCCTTCCGGACGGCCCAAACTCCTTTATTCTGTGGAATATTGTGGCCTAAATGCTTCCGCCGCTGCTGCTGCTCAGACAGCCAGGGTACGTTTGGTACTCTACCTTTACGGCCTTAAAGGGAGAGCTGGGGGACACATTCACGCTGGGGAGGGGGTGGGGGGTGGGGGGGTTAATGGGGGTGCTTGGTACACCCCCCCCTGACCCCCCCCCCACTGTCTGGATGGGGGGGAGTGGGGGGTTTAGGCCCCCACTCTCGCTGGATGTGGGTTTTGGTCTGGTGGAATGGGGTCAAGATATGCTGGGCTGTTGCCTTCGTTAAAGCTGAAGGGATTATTACTATTTAATATGTTTTCTGTTTCTGTTGGAGAGAGAGAGAGAGAGAGAGAGAGAGAGAGAGAGAGAGAGAGAGAGAGAGAGAGAGAGAGAGAGAGAGAGAGAGAGAGAGAGAGAGAGAGAGAGAGAGAGAGAGAATAGTCAATAAAGATAACATAACATTGATCAAGAGCCTCCCTTCATTAACCTCCGTCTTCCTCCTCCCTATAACGTCTTCACCCTAGTTAAGGCAGCCTTCCTTCCTCCCTCACCGCTACCCAGTCATCTACCTTCTACCCTGCCTCCTTACACAAGGGGAAACGCCCCTACCTACTTATTTACCTTAGTGAGAACTCCATTAGAAATATGTTACCCTTAATGCGGATCCAATATATGGGGCTAAATATTCGTCACCCCCAAATTCAGAGACGGAGGCAGCGGAGAGTGTGAGTGGACCTGCTGCATGGGTGACAGCTTCTGCTGCATGGGTCACAGCTTCTCCTCCTACGTATCAAACTCCATAGTCTCCTGAGACTGATGGATGCCTACTACTACTATATATGGGCCAGAAGGAACCATGCTCCTCCGCTGCCTTCCTTACATGTAGAGATGTCTCAACATACCGCCTTGCCTGCCTTCCAACGAAACATTTACATCCACTAGCTTTGTGTCTATTTAAACACGTTAAAGGGCATAACATAGTATTATTGGAATCTTCAGAAGACCCATTAGTCCATGCGAGGCAGATAATGATTTAATTTTTTATTTTATTTTGGGCCTAGGGGCGAGTTTATTGGGCAGCGCCACTCATCCTGTGAGTGGACACACCGCCATAGTGACAGTATTGGGCAGCGCCACTCATCCTGTGAGTGGACACACCGCCATAGTGACAGTATTGGGCAGCGCCACTCATCCTGTGAGTGGACACACCGCCATAGTGACAGTATTGGGCAGCGCCACTCATCCTGTGAGTGGACACACCGCCATAGTGACAGTATTGGGCAGCGCCACTCATCCTGTGAGTGGACACACCGCCATAGTGACAGTATTGGGCAGCGCCACTCAACCTGTGAGTGGACACACCGCCATAGTGACAGTATTGGGCAGCGTCACTCATCCTGTGAGTGGACACACCGCCATAGTGACAGTATTGGGCAGCGCCACTCATCCTGTGAGTGGACACACCGCCATAGTGACAGTATTGGGCAGCGTCACTCATCCTGTGAGTGGACACACCGCCATAGTGACAGTATTGGGCAGCGTCACTCATCCTGTGAGTGGACACACCGCCATAGTGACAGTATTGGGCAGCGTCACTCATCCTGTGAGTGGACACACCGCCATAGTGACAGTATTGGGCAGCGCCACTCATCCTGTGAGTGGACACGCCGCCATAGTGACAGTATTGGGCAGCGCCACTCATCCTGTGAGTGGACACACCGCCATAGTGACAGTATTGGGCAGCGCCACTCATCCTGTGAGTGGACACGCCGCCATAGTGACAGTATTGGGCAGCGTCACTCATCCTGTGAGTGGACACACCGCCATAGTGACAGTATTGGGCAGCATCACTCATCCTGTGAGTGGACACACCGCCATAGTGACAGTATTGGGCAGCGCCACTCATCCTGTGAGTGGACACACCGCTATAGTGACAGTATTGGGCAGCGCCACTCATCCTGTGAGTGGACACACCGCCATAGTGACAGTATTGGGCAGCGCCACTCATCCTGTGAGTGGACACACCGCCATAGTGACAGTATTGGGCAGCGTCACTCATCCTGTGAGTGGACACACCGCCATAGTGACAGTATTGGGCAGCGCCACTCATCCTGTGAGTGGACACACCGCCATAGTGACAGTATTGGGCAGCGCCACTCATCCTGTGAGTGGACACACCGCCATAGTGACAGTATTGGGCAGCGCCACTCATCCTGTGAGTGGACACACCGCTATAGTGACAGTATTGGGCAGCGCCACTCATCCTGTGAGTGGACACACCGCCATAGTGACAGTATTGGGCAGCGTCACTCATCCTGTGAGTGGACACACCGCCATAGTGACAGTATTGGGCAGCGCCACTCATCCTGTGAGTGGACACACCGCCATAGTGACAGTATTGGGCAGCGCCACTCATCCTGTGAGTGGACACACCGCCATAGTGACAGTATTGGGCAGCGCCACTCATCCTGTGAGTGGACACACCGCCATAGTGACAGTATTGGGCAGCGCCACTCATCCTGTGAGTGGACACACCGCCATAGTGACAGTATTGGGCAGCGCCACTCATCCTGTGAGTGGACACACCGCTATAGTGACAGTATTGGGCAGCGCCACTCATCCTGTGAGTGGACACACCGCCATAGTGACAGTATTGGGCAGCGCCACTCATCCTGTGAGTGGACACACCGCCATAGTGACAGTATTGGGCAGCGCCACTCATCCTGTGAGTGGACACACCGCCATAGTGACAGTATTGGGCAGCGCCACTCATCTTGTGAGTGGACACACCGCCATAGTGACAGTATTGGGCAGCGCCACTCATCCTGTGAGTGGACACACCGCCATAGTGGCAGTATTGGGCAGCGCCACTCATCCTGTGAGTGGACACACCGCCATAGTGACAGTATTGGGCAGCGCCACTCATCCTGTGAGTGGACACACCGCCATAGTGACAGTATTGGGCAGCGCCACTCATCCTGTGAGTGGACACACCGCCATAGTGACAGTATTGGGCAGCGCCACTCATCCTGTGAGTGGACACACCGCCATAGTGACAGTATTGGGCAGCGTCACTCATCCTGTGAGTGGACACACCGCCATAGTGACAGTATTGGGCAGCGCCACTCATCCTGTGAGTGGACACACCGCCATAGTGACAGTATTGGGCAGCGCCACTCATCCTGTGAGTGGACACACCGCCATAGTGACAGTATTGGGCAGCGTCACTCATCCTGTGAGTGGACACACCGCCATAGTGACAGTATTGGGCAGCGTCACTCATCCTGTGAGTGGACACACCGCCATAGTGACAGTATTGGGCAGCGCCACTCATCCTGTGAGTGGACACACCGCCATAGTGACAGTATTGGGCAGCGTCACTCATCCTGTGAGTGGACACACCGCCATAGTGACAGTATTGGGCAGCGTCACTCATCATGTGAGTGGACACACCGCCATAGTGACAGTATTGGGCAGCGCCACTCATCCTGTGAGTGGACACACCGCTATAGTGGCAGTATTGGGCAGCGCCACTCATCCTGTGAGTGGACACACCGCCATAGTGACAGTATTGGGCAGCGTCACTCATCCTGTGAGTGGACACACCGCCATAGTGACAGTATTGGGCAGCGCCACTCATCCTGTGAGTGGACACGCCGCCATAGTGACAGTATTGGGCAGCGTCACTCATCCTGTGAGTGGACACACCGCCATAGTGACAGTATTGGGCAGCATCACTCATCCTGTGAGTGGACACACCGCCATAGTGACAGTATTGGGCAGCGCCACTCATCCTATGAGTGGACACACCGCTATAGTGACAGTATTGGGCAGCGCCACTCATCCTGTGAGTGGACACACCGCCATAGTGACAGTATTGGGCAGCGTCACTCATCCTGTGAGTGGACACACCGCCATAGTGACAGTATTGGGCAGCGCCACTCATCCTGTGAGTGGACACACCGCCATAGTGACAGTATTGGGCAGCGCCACTCATCCTGTGAGTGGACACACCGCCATAGTGACAGTATTGGGCAGCGCCACTCATCCTGTGAGTGGACACACCGCCATAGTGACAGTATTGGGCAGCGCCACTCATCCTGTGAGTGGACACACCGCCATAGTGACAGTATTGGGCAGCGCCACTCATCCTGTGAGTGGACACACCGCCATAGTGACAGTATTGGGCAGCGTCACTCATCATGTGAGTGGACACACCGCCATAGTGACAGTATTGGGCAGCGTCACTCATCATGTGAGTGGACACACCGCCATAGTGACAGTATTGGGCAGCGCCACTCATCCTGTGAGTGGACACACCGCCATAGTGACAGTATTGGGCAGCGTCACTCATCCTGTGAGTGGACACACCGCCATAGTGACAGTATTGGGCAGCGCCACTCATCCTGTGAGTGGACACACCGCCATAGTGACAGTATTGGGCAGCGCCACTCATCCTGTGAGTGGACACACCGCCATAGTGACAGTATTGGGCAGCGCCACTCATCCTGTGAGTGGACACACCGCCATAGTGACAGTATTGGGCAGCGCCACTCATCCTGTGAGTGGACACACCGCCATAGTGACAGTATTGGGCAGCGCCACTCATCCTGTGAGTGGACACACCGCTATAGTGACAGTATTGGGCAGCGCCACTCATCCTGTGAGTGGACACACCGCCATAGTGACAGTATTGGGCAGCGCCACTCATCCTGTGAGTGGACACACCGCCATAGTGACAGTATTGGGCAGCGCCACTCATCTTGTGAGTGGACACACAGCTATAGTGACAGTATTGGGCAGCGCCACTCATCCTGTGAGTGGACACACCGCCATAGTGACAGTATTGGGCAGCGCCACTCATCCTGTGAGTGGACACACCGCCATAGTGACAGTATTGGGCAGCGCCACTCATCCTGTGAGTGGACACACCGCCATAGTGACAGTATTGGGCAGCGTCACTCATCCTGTGAGTGGACACGCCGCCATAGTGACAGTATTGGGCAGCGTCACTCATCCTGTGAGTGGACACGCCGCCATAGTGACAGTATTGGGCAGCGCCACTCATCCTGTGAGTGGACACGCCGCCATAGTGACAGTATTGGGCAGCGTCACTCATCCTGTGAGTGGACACACCGCCATAGTGACAGTATTGGGCAGCGTCACTCATCCTGTGAGTGGACACACCGCCATAGTGACAGTATTGGGCAGCGCCACTCATCCTGTGAGTGGACACACCGCCATAGTGACAGTATTGGGCAGCGCCACTCATCCTGTGAGTGGACACACCGCCATAGTGACAGTATTGGGCAGCGCCACTCATCTTGTGAGTGGACACACCGCCATAGTGACAGTATTGGGCAGCGTCCACTCATCCTGTGAGTGGACACACCGCCATAGTGACAGTATTGGGCAGCGTCACTCATCCTGTGAGTGGACACACCGCCATAGTGACAGTATTGGGCAGCGCCACTCATCCTGTGAGTGGACACACCGCCATAGTGACAGTATTGGGCAGCGCCACTCATCCTGTGAGTGGACACACCGCCATAGTGACAGTATTGGGCAGCGCCACTCATCCTGTGAGTGGACACACCGCCATAGTGACAGTATTGGGCAGCGTCACTCATCCTGTGAGTGGACACACCGCCATAGTGACAGTATTGGGCAGCGCCACTCATCCTGTGAGTGGACACACCGCCATAGTGACAGTATTGGGCAGCGCCACTCATCCTGTGAGTGGACACACCGCCATAGTGACAGTATTGGGCAGCGCCACTCATCCTGTGAGTGGACACACCGCCATAGTGACAGTATTGGGCAGCGCCACTCATCCTGTGAGTGGACACACCGCCATAGTGACAGTATTGGGCAGCGCCACTCATCCTGTGAGTGGACACACCGCCATAGTGACAGTATTGGGCAGCGCCACTCATCCTGTGAGTGGACACACCGCCATAGTGACAGTATTGGGCAGCGCCACTCATCCTGTGAGTGGACACACCGCCATAGTGACAGTATTGGGCAGCGCCACTCATCCTGTGAGTGGACACACCGCCATAGTGACAGTATTGGGCAGCGTCCACTCATCCTGTGAGTGGACACACCGCCATAGTGACAGTATTGGGCAGCGTCCACTCATCCTGTGAGTGGACACACCGCCATAGTGACAGTATTGGGCAGCGTCCACTCATCCTGTGAGTGGACACACCGCCATAGTGACAGTATTGGGCAGCGTCACTCATCCTGTGAGTGGACACACCGCCATAGTGACAGTATTGGGCAGCGCCACTCATCCTGTGAGTGGACACACCGCCATAGTGACAGTATTGGGCAGCGCCACTCATCCTGTGAGTGGACACACCGCCATAGTGACAGTATTGGGCAGCGTCACTCATCCTGTGAGTGGACACACCGCCATAGTGACAGTATTGGGCAGCGTCACTCATCCTGTGAGTGGACACACCGCCATAGTGACAGTATTGGGCAGCGCCACTCATCCTGTGAGTGGACACACCGCCATAGTGACAGTATTGGGCAGCGTCACTCATCCTGTGAGTGGACACACCGCCATAGTGACAGTATTGGGCAGCGTCACTCATCCTGTGAGTGGACACACCGCCATAGTGACAGTATTGGGCAGCGCCACTCATCCTGTGAGTGGACACACCGCCATAGTGACAGTATTGGGCAGCAGCACTCATCCTGTGAGTGGACACACCGCCATAGTGACAGTATTGGGCAGCGCCACTCATCCTGTGAGTGGACACACCGCCATAGTGACAGTATTGGGCAGCGCCACTCATCCTGTGAGTGGACACACCGCCATAGTGACAGTATTGGGCAGCGCCACTCATCCTGTGAGTGGACACACCGCCATAGTGACAGTATTGGGCAGCGCCACTCATCCTGTGAGTGGACACACCGCCATAGTGACAGTATTGGGCAGCGCCACTCATCCTGTGAGTGGACACACCGCCATAGTGACAGTATTGGGCAGCGCCACTCATCCTGTGAGTGGACACACCGCCATAGTGACAGTATTGGGCAGCGCCACTCATCCTGTGAGTGGACACACCGCCATAGTGACAGTATTGGGCAGCGCCACTCATCCTGTGAGTGGACACACCGCCATAGTGACAGTATTGGGCAGCGTCCACTCATCATGTGAGTGGACACACCGCCATAGTGACAGTATTGGGCAGCGTCACTCATCATGTGAGTGGACACACCGCCATAGTGACAGTATTGGGCAGCGCCACTCATCCTGTGAGTGGACACACCGCCATAGTGACAGTATTGGGCAGCGTCACTCATCCTGTGAGTGGACACACCGCCATAGTGACAGTATTGGGCAGCGCCACTCATCCTGTGAGTGGACACACCGCCATAGTGACAGTATTGGGCAGCGCCACTCATCCTGTGAGTGGACACACCGCCATAGTGACAGTATTGGGCAGCGCCACTCATCCTGTGAGTGGACACACCGCCATAGTGACAGTATTGGGCAGCGCCACTCATCCTGTGAGTGGACACACCGCCATAGTGACAGTATTGGGCAGCGCCACTCATCCTGTGAGTGGACACACCGCCTATAGTGACAGTATTGGGCAGCGCCACTCATCCTGTGAGTGGACACACCGCCATAGTGACAGTATTGGGCAGCGCCACTCATCCTGTGAGTGGACACACCGCCATAGTGACAGTATTGGGCAGCGCCACTCATCCTGTGAGTGGACACACAGCTATAGTGACAGTATTGGGCAGCGCCACTCATCCTGTGAGTGGACACACCGCCATAGTGACAGTATTGGGCAGCGCCACTCATCCTGTGAGTGGACACACCGCCATAGTGACAGTATTGGGCAGCGCCACTCATCCTGTGAGTGGACACACCGCCATAGTGACAGTATTGGGCAGCGTCACTCATCCTGTGAGTGGACACGCCGCCATAGTGACAGTATTGGGCAGCGTCACTCATCCTGTGAGTGGACACGCCGCCATAGTGACAGTATTGGGCAGCGCCACTCATCCTGTGAGTGGACACGCCGCCATAGTGACAGTATTGGGCAGCGTCACTCATCCTGTGAGTGGACACACCGCCATAGTGACAGTATTGGGCAGCGTCACTCATCCTGTGAGTGGACACACCGCCATAGTGACAGTATTGGGCAGCGCCACTCATCCTGTGAGTGGACACACCGCCATAGTGACAGTATTGGGCAGCGCCACTCATCTTGTGAGTGGACACACCGCCATAGTGACAGTATTGGGCAGCGCCACTCATCTTGTGAGTGGACACACCGCCATAGTGACAGTATTGGGCAGCGTCACTCATCCTGTGAGTGGACACACCGCCATAGTGACAGTATTGGGCAGCGTCACTCATCCTGTGAGTGGACACACCGCCATAGTGACAGTATTGGGCAGCGCCACTCATCCTGTGAGTGGACACACCGCCATAGTGACAGTATTGGGCAGCGCCACTCATCCTGTGAGTGGACACACCGCCATAGTGACAGTATTGGGCAGCGCCACTCATCCTGTGAGTGGACACACCGCCATAGTGACAGTATTGGGCAGCGTCCACTCATCCTGTGAGTGGACACACCGCCATAGTGACAGTATTGGGCAGCGCCACTCATCCTGTGAGTGGACACACCGCCATAGTGACAGTATTGGGCAGCGCCACTCATCCTGTGAGTGGACACACCGCCATAGTGACAGTATTGGGCAGCGCCACTCATCCTGTGAGTGGACACACCGCCATAGTGACAGTATTGGGCAGCGCCACTCATCCTGTGAGTGGACACACCGCCATAGTGACAGTATTGGGCAGCGCCACTCATCCTGTGAGTGGACACACCGCCATAGTGACAGTATTGGGCAGCGCCACTCATCCTGTGAGTGGACACACCGCCATAGTGACAGTATTGGGCAGCGCCACTCATTCCTGTGAGTGGACACACCGCCATAGTGACAGTATTGGGCAGCGCCACTCATCCTGTGAGTGGACACACCGCCATAGTGACAGTATTGGGCAGCGCCACTCATCCTGTGAGTGGACACACCGCCATAGTGACAGTATTGGGCAGCGCCACTCATCCTGTGAGTGGACACACCGCCATAGTGACAGTATTGGGCAGCGCCACTCATCCTGTGAGTGGACACACCGCCATAGTGACAGTATTGGGCAGCGTCACTCATCCTGTGAGTGGACACACCGCCATAGTGACAGTATTGGGCAGCGCCACTCATCCTGTGAGTGGACACACCGCCATAGTGACAGTATTGGGCAGCGCCACTCATCCTGTGAGTGGACACACCGCCATAGTGACAGTATTGGGCAGCGTCACTCATCCTGTGAGTGGACACACCGCCATAGTGACAGTATTGGGCAGCGCCACTCATCCTGTGAGTGGACACACCGCCATAGTGACAGTATTGGGCAGCGCCACTCATCCTGTGAGTGGACACACCGCCATAGTGACAGTATTGGGCAGCGCCACTCATCCTGTGAGTGGACACACCGCCATAGTGACAGTATTGGGCAGCGCCACTCATCCTGTGAGTGGACACACCGCCATAGTGACAGTATTGGGCAGCGCCACTCATCCTGTGAGTGGACACACCGCCATAGTGACAGTATTGGGCAGCGCCACTCATCCTGTGAGTGGACACACCGCCATAGTGACAGTATTGGGCAGCGCCACTCATCCTGTGAGTGGACACACCGCCATAGTGACAGTATTGGGCAGCGCCACTCATCCTGTGAGTGGACACACCGCCATAGTGACAGTATTGGGCAGCGCCACTCATCCTGTGAGTGGACACACCGCCATAGTGACAGTATTGGGCAGCGCCACTCATCCTGTGAGTGGACACACCGCCATAGTGACAGTATTGGGCAGCGCCACTCATCCTGTGAGTGGACACACCGCCATAGTGACAGTATTGGGCAGCGCCACTCATCCTGTGAGTGGACACACCGCCATAGTGACAGTATTGGGCAGCGCCACTCATCCTGTGAGTGGACACACCGCCATAGTGACAGTATTGGGCAGCGCCACTCATCCTGTGAGTGGACACACCGCCATAGTGACAGTATTGGGCAGCGCCACTCATCCTGTGAGTGGACACACCGCCATAGTGACAGTATTGGGCAGCGCCACTCATCCTGTGAGTGGACACACCGCCATAGTGACAGTATTGGGCAGCGCCACTCATCCTGTGAGTGGACACACCGCCATAGTGACAGTATTGGGCAGCGCCACTCATCCTGTGAGTGGACACACCGCCATAGTGACAGTATTGGGCAGCGTCACTCATCCTGTGAGTGGACACACCGCCATAGTGACAGTATTGGGCAGCGCCACTCATCCTGTGAGTGGACACACCGCCATAGTGACAGTATTGGGCAGCGCCACTCATCCTGTGAGTGGACACACCGCCATAGTGACAGTATTGGGCAGCGTCACTCATCCTGTGAGTGGACACACCGCCATAGTGACAGTATTGGGCAGCGTCACTCATCCTGTGAGTGGACACACCGCCATAGTGACAGTATTGGGCAGCGCCACTCATCCTGTGAGTGGACACACCGCCATAGTGACAGTATTGGGCAGCGCCACTCATCCTGTGAGTGGACACACCGCCATAGTGACAGTATTGGGCAGCGCCACTCATCCTGTGAGTGGACACACCGCCATAGTGACAGTATTGGGCAGCGCCACTCATCCTGTGAGTGGACACACCGCCATAGTGACAGTATTGGGCAGCGCCACTCATCCTGTGAGTGGACACACCGCCATAGTGACAGTATTGGGCAGCGCCACTCATCCTGTGAGTGGACACACCGCCATAGTGACAGTATTGGGCAGCGCCACTCATCCTGTGAGTGGACACACCGCCATAGTGACAGTATTGGGCAGCGCCACTCATCCTGTGAGTGGACACACCGCCATAGTGACAGTATTGGGCAGCGCCACTCATCCTGTGAGTGGACACACCGCCATAGTGACAGTATTGGGCAGCGCCACTCATCCTGTGAGTGGACACACCGCCATAGTGACAGTATTGGGCAGCGCCACTCATCCTGTGAGTGGACACACCGCCATAGTGACAGTATTGGGCAGCGCCACTCATCCTGTGAGTGGACACACCGCCATAGTGACAGTATTGGGCAGCGTCACTCATCCTGTGAGTGGACACACCGCCATAGTGACAGTATTGGGCAGCGCCACTCATCCTGTGAGTGGACACACCGCCATAGTGACAGTATTGGGCAGCGCCACTCATCCTGTGAGTGGACACACCGCCATAGTGACAGTATTGGGCAGCGCCACTCATCCTGTGAGTGGACACACCGCTTTGTGACAGTATTGGGCAGCGTCACTCATCCTGTGAGTGGACACACCGCTATAGTGACAGTATTGGGCAGCGCCATCCTGTCTTAATCCTCATAATTTTTGCATCATCAGCAAACATTGAGAGAAACGAGTCTATACCCTCTGGGAGATCATTTACATATATTACAAACAGTATAGGTCCAAGGACTGACCCCTGCGGGACCCCACTGGTGACGTCTCGCCAATCTGAGGCCTCACTCCTCACAGTGACTCGCTGTCTTCTGTTGCTTAGGTACTCCCTTATCCAATGGAGTACCTTCCCTTGCACTCCAGCCTGCATCTCCAGCTTTTGCAATAGTCTCTTGTGTGGTACTGTGTCAAAAGCTTTCTGGCAGTCCAAAAATATGCAATCTGCTCATCCCCCTTTCTTCCCTGATCCTAGAATTCAATTAATCGTGTGAGGCAGGACTTACCATCCCTGAACCCATGCTGCTGTTGTGTTACAAAGGTCTTTTGATCCAGATGTTCCACTAGCTTTTCTCGCACAATCTTCTCCATCAACTTGCAAGATATGCAAGTTAGGAACACTGGACTATAGTTCAGTGCCTCCTGTCTATCCCTTTTCTTGTATATCGGGACTACATTAGCAGTCTTCCAAATTTTTGGCAGTTCCCCTGTTACCAGTGATTTGTTATAAACTATGGAAAATAGCAGACACAGTGCTTCTGCTCCTTCCTTTAGTATCCATGACGATACTCCATCCGGGCCTATAGCCTTTGTCACATCCAACCCTAGCAAAAGCTTAATACATCCCTTCTGGTAATCCCAAACTCTTCTAGTGGTGCCTGGTTAACTATTCCCTCTCTTATCTCTTGAACTTATCCTTGCTCTAACATGAAGACCTCCTGTAATTTCTTATTCAATTCCTCGCACACTTGTCGTTTGTAATGAATCTGTCTGCCGCTATCCTCAGTTTCATTACCTGTTCCTTCACTCTTGTTTTTCTCCTGAAGTGGCTGTGCAGCAATTTAGGTTGAGTCTTTGCCTTGTTTGCTATACCTTTTCCGCATTGCCCTTCTGCCTCTCTTCTCAACCTTACATATTCATTCCTGGCATTCTGGTATCTGTCTCTGCTCTCCAGTGTCCTGTTATTTCTATAGTTCCTCCACGCCCTTGTACTTTGTTGCTTTGCTAGCCTACATCTCTGGTTAAACCATGGGTTTCTCATCTGCATTTCGTTTTTTTTTTCATTTTGGACCGGGACGAACTTGTCTGCTGCCTCCTTACACTTCCTTGTGATGTAGTCCATCATGTCTTGGGCCGTCTTGCCTCTGAGCTCTGAGTTGTGTGTGTGTGTGTGTGTGTGTACTCACCTATTTGTGCTTGCGGGGGTTGAGCTCTGCTCTTTTTCTGCCTGCCTCTCAACTGTCAATCAACTGTTTCTACTACTACTACTTTTTTTTTCGCCACACACACACACCACAGGAAGCAGCCCGTGACAGCTGACTAACTCCCTGGCACCTATTTACTGCTAGGTAACAGGGGCATAGGGTGAAAGAAACTCTGCCCATGGTTTCTCGCTGGCGTCTGGGATCGAACACGGGACCACAGGATCACGTGACAAGCGTGCTGTCCGCACGGCCACCTGCTCCTGAATGTGGCCGAGCGGAGCGTAGTGTGTGTACTCACCTAATTGTGTCTGCAGGATCGACCATTGACTCTTGTGTGTGTGTGTGTGTGTACTCACCTAGTTGTACTCACCTAGTTGTGTTTGCGGGGGTTGAGCTCTGGCTCTTTGGTCCCGCCTCTCAACCGTCAATCAACAGGTGTACAGATTCCTGAGCCTATCGGGCTCTGTCATATCTACACTTGAAACTGTGTATGGAGTCAGCCTCCACCACATCACTTCCTAATGCATTCCATTTGTCAACCACTCTGACACTAAAAAAGTTCTTTCTAATATCTCTGTGGCTCATTTGGGCACTCAGTTTCCACCTGTGTCCCCTAGTACGTGTGCCCCTTGTGTTAAATAGACTGTCTTTATCTACCCTATCAATCCCCTTCAGAATCTTGAATGTGGTGATCATGTCCCCCCTAACTCTTCTGTCTTCCAGCGAAGTGAGGTTTAATTCCCGTAGTCTCTCCTCGTAGCTCATACCTCTCAGCTCGGGTACTAGTCTGGTGGCAAACCTTTGAACCTTTTCCAGTTTAGTCTTATTCTTGACTAGATATGGACTCCATGCTGGAGCTGCATACTCCAGGATTGGCCTGACATATGTGGTATACAAAGTTCTGAATGATTCTTTACACAAGTTTCTGAATGCCGTTCGTATGTTGGCCAGCCTGGCATATGCCGCTGATGTTATCCGCTTGATATGTGCTGCAGGAGACAGGTCTGGCGTGATATCAACCCCCAAGTCTTTTTCCTTCTCTGACTCCTGAAGAATTTCCTCTCCCAGATGATACCTTGTATCTGGCCTCCTGCTCCCTACACCTATCTTCATTACATTACATTTGGTTGGGTTAAACTCTAACAACCATTTGTTCGACCATTCCTTCAGCTTGTCTAGGTCTTCTTGAAGCCTCAAACAGTCCTCTTCTGTTTTAATCCTTCTCAATCCTTTAATCTGTGTGTGTGTGTGTGTGTGTGTGTGTGTGTGTGCGTGTGCGTGTGCGTGTGCGTGTGCGTGTGTGTGTGTGTGTGTGTGTCATTACGAGGTAGTTATTATGTGAATTCAAAACATGTTACACTGTACCTATCATTACATTTATTAATTAACTTAAGAACCTGCCAGAGACGCCAGGCGTGCTAGCGGCTTACAAAGAATGCACCACTCAACCACCAACTTTCTTTCTACTTTCTACTTTCACAACCCAATGTACTCTCCTGTATATAAATAAAATGTCCACTCAGTTCTGATTCCCCTCATTAGCTTAGCACCGTCAGCAAACATTGACAAGAATGAGGTTAATTCTTCTTTTAGATAGTTTACGTACATGAGCCAGATGATGGGGCTCTGGTACCCACCCTTGAGGTACTCCTCACATTATCTCTCTCTCCAGTCTGATAGCTCTCCCTCTTACTATGTATGATGCTCTGCTCCTGAAAAGGGACGTCTTCACTCCCTTTGGTACTCTTCCTGTGTACCTGTTTTCGAGCTGGCGTAGGAGTCGCTGGTGAGGAACTGTGTCAAAAGCTTTCTGGCAATCCAGGAAAACGCAGTCTGCCCAGCACTATCTATCCTGTTTCATTGTTGTCACCTTGCCGACCGACGGGAGCCGGTCGGCCGAGCGGACAGCACGCTGGACTTGTGATCCTGTGGTCCTGGGTTCGATCCCGGGCGCCGGCGAGAAACAATGGGCAGAGTTTCTTTCACCCTATGCCCCTGTTACGTAGCAGTAAAATAGGTACCTAGGTGTTAGTCAGCTGTCACGGGCTGCTTCCTGGGGGTGGAGGCCTGGTCGAGGACCGGGCCGCGGGGACACTAAAAAGCCCCGCCGAAATCATCTCAAGATAACCTCAAGATTGCCGTAGCGCCTTAATAAATTGGCCAAAGCACGATCTTTCTTTGCTGAATCCACGTTGGTTCTTGGAAACAAAACTGATGTGTTGTAAATGTTGTCTGAGTCTTCTTTTATTCAATCTCATTAATATCTTACAGGGAATATTTGTTAGTGATACAGGTCTGTGGTTCAGTGGCTCCTGTCTTCCCCCTTTCTTAAAGATACGTTATCTTGAGGTTATCTTGAGATGATTTCGGGGCTTAGTGTCCCCGCGTGCCGGTCCTCGACCAGGCCTCCACCCCCTCCCCCCCCCCCCCCCCAAGAAGCAGCCCGAAGCAGCTGTCTAACTCCCAAGGTACCTATTTTACTGCTAGGTAACAGCGGCATCAGGGTGAAAGAAACATTTTTGCCCATTTGTCTCCGCCCCCACCAGGAATCGAACCCGGAAACTCAGGACTACGAATCCGAAGCGCTGTCCACCCAGCTGTCAGGCGCCCTTGCGTATCACACTTGCTACTTTCCAAATTTCACGAAGTTCCCGTTTCATGCGAGCTTCAATTCTATATGAGAAGGGCTACACAATGATGCCGCTACTTCTTTTAGGATCCAAGGTGAGATCTTGACAAGAACTGTCGCTTTCATCCTATCCAACTCCTCTAATCGTTTCTTTACTTCCTCTGGTTGTTGTTGTTGTTTAAGATTCGCTACCTGGAACAAAAAGTTCCAAGTAGCACGGGCTATGGTGAGCCCGTAGTGCTTCCTCCGGTGTTACTTCTTTCTTTCGTCTGGTAGTGTCTGGTCCATTAGAACTTGGAGATTTGGGAACAGCTCTGGAACTATCTTAAAAACGTACTGGAAACTGGAACTGAATTCTTTAGGTACTGAGTACCCACATGAGCCACAGAGACATGAGAAAAAACTTTTTCAGTGTCAAGAGTAGTTAATAAACGGAAAACATTAGGCAGTGATGTGGTGGAGGCTGACTCCATACACAGTTCATATGTAGATATGATAGAGCCCAGTCAGCTCAGGAACCTGTACACCAGTTGATAACAGTTGAGAGGTGGGACCAAAGAGCCAGAGCTCAAGCCCCGCAAGCACAACTAGGTGAGTACACACACACACACACACACACACACACGCACGCACGCACACACACACACACACACACACACACACACACACACACACACACACACACACACACTCTCAGTCATATAGTTCTTGTCTTCCTGTATCAAGAGTATAAATAATAATCCACATGGGAAACTCTGGACGCCTTACACACTGTGGACCATAACACCGCCAGGGGGACCTCAGCAGCGCCACCCCTCTGCAGCGGTCGGCTTTAGAACCTACCGGGTGTTGGAATATTTAAGAGAATAACTAAGTAACTTACACCATCACAAGACACACGACACCAATTTTTCTGCAATTGTCGGAGAGCTGTGTATGTTGTAGGTGTATTGTGTGTATGTTGTAGGTGTATTGTGTGTATGTTGTAGGTGTATTGTGTGTATGTTGTAGGTGTATTGTGTGTATGTTGTAGGTGTATTGTGTGTATGTTGTAGGTGTATTGTGTGTATGTTGTAGGTGTATTGTGTGTATTTTTTCACTCAATAAAGTGCGTATTTCTTCAATGTATGTGTCTATTAAATATGTATTTATTCTGTGTATGTGTCTATTAAATATGTATTTATTCTGTGTATGTGTCTATTAAATATGTTGTTAATAAAAAAATACATGTATGATCCGTGGTCCATCCTTATCCCCAAACCCATTCTCAGATCAAGTCCATTCCATCCAGCGGTCGACCCCAAAGACGCATTCATCAATTTTAACATGCTGTTCATTCAAAATAGTAATTTTCTCAAATATAAATTAATATTATAATATATTAGCATATTGTGCATATATAGGCATAGGTTAGGTTAGGTGTTTAGGTTCTGTTGGTGATTATTTGTATTTGTAGTACGTGGGTGAAGCATTTACAGCGTTGTGGTTCGAACACAAGTCGTCAGTGAAACACTTGTTCCGGAAGTGTTCGAACGTCATCAGTTGTGAGTCGTGAAGCCTGTCTTCCAAACAAAGACCCAAAAGTCCATTCCATCCACCCGCCAACCCCCCCAGCTGTTTATGAATGTAAAACGGTTTACACACGACTCACAACTGATGACGTTCGAACACTTCCGGAACAAGTGCTTCACTGACGACTTGTGTTAGACATTTTACATTTTAAACTGTTCTCTGAACTACACTGTTCAAACCTACGTAACCTATCCTCTCCACCCAATGTTACTTAGTTAACGTAACGTTCCTAAACCTAACTTTACCTATCCTAACATAACTTACCTTACCTTACCTATCTTACCTAACTTTACCTATCCTAACATAACTTACCTTACATTTTACATTTTAAACTGTTCTCTGAACTACACTGTTCAAACCTACGTAACCTATCCTCTCCACCCAATGTTACTTAGTTAACGTAACGTTCCTAAACCTAACTTTACCTATCCTAACATAACTTACCTTACCTTACCTATCTTACCTAACTTTACCTATCCTAACATAACTTACCTTACTTTACCTATCTTACCGTAAGTTTGATATGAAAAGCTGAACTAGTTACATTTGGAGAGAAATTTTATGCCTGAAGATGTCTTAGAGAACAACAATGTTGTCTTAAAGTATAACTTGATGGAAGAAGGAGAGTTTCTTTGATGAACCAAGGTGACTTAGAGATCAACATTGATGAACGAAGATGTCTTAGAAAGCTTCTCTGATGAACGAAAGGTTACTTAGAGAATAACTTTGTTAGCTCTTTGAATAACTTTGATGACTTTGAGAATAACTTTGATAGCTCTGGGAATAACTTTTATGATTTTGAGAACATCTTTGATGTCTTGGAGAACAACTTTGATGACCAAGATTAACTTTAGATGTCTCTGAGAATAACTTTTATAACATAGAAATTAACTTTAGATGTCTCTGAAAATAACTTTGATGAAAAAAGATGTCTTAGATTAACTTTTGATGACTTTGAAAACAAGTTTGATGAACAAAGATGTTTTGGAAAGTTTCTCTGACGAACGAAGGTAACTTAGAGATTAACTTTTATGATTTAGAGAACATCTTTGATGTCTTAGAGAACAAGATTGATGTCTTAGAGAACAACTTGGATGAACAAAGATGTCTTAGAAAGCTTCTCTGATGAACGAAAAGATACTTAGAGAATAACTTTGACGACTGTATTTAACTTTTTGATGGCTCTGAGGACAGTTTTTGTTGAACGAGGATGTCTCGGAAGGCTTCTTTGAATAACAAAGGTGACTCTGAGAATAACTTTGATGACTCTGAGAAAGACTTTGTTGTCTTAGAATAACTTTTGATTGTTCTGAGAATAACTTTAGATATCTCTGAGAATAAGTTTGATGAACGAAGATGTCTTACAGAGCAAATTTTATGTTTCGAAGAATAACTTTTTGATGACTCTGGGAATAACTTTGAGGGCTTAGAGAATGTCTTTGATGAATGGAAGTGAGTTAGAGAATAACATAACATGACTGAGAATAACTTTTGATAACTCTTAGAATAACTTTGATGTCTTAGAGAATAACTTTAGATGACTTTGAGAATGTCTTTGGATACCTCTGAGATTAACTTTGATGTCTTTGAAACAACATTGATGAATTGGAGAATGTCTTTGAGAACAAGAGTAGTATTTTGTTAGCTCAGAGAATAACTTTTTGATGACATAGAGAATAACTTTTATGTCTTAGAGAAGAACATTGATGGCTTAGAGAGAATATCTTTGATGAAAGATGATGTCTTGGATTAACTTTGACGTCTCTTGGAATAACTTTAGATGTCTCTGAGAATAACTTTTATGAACGAAGATGTCTGAGATTAACTTTGACGTCTCTTGGAATAACTTTTGTGGACATGAGAATATCTTTGGATAACTCTGAGATTAACTTTGATGTCTTTGAAACAACTTTGATGTATGAAAAGTAACTTTGATGACTCGAAGATATCTTGCAGATCAACTTTGATGACAGAGATTAACTTTTGTTGTTTTAGAGATTAACTTTTTGATAGCTCCGAGAATAACTTTTATGCCTCTGAGATTAACTTTAATGAACGAAGATGTCTTAGAAAGTTCTCTGATGAATGAAAGGCTACTTGGAGAATAGCATTTTGATAACTGAGATTAACTTTTTGATGACTCTGAGAATAACTTTGAGGATGCGAGTAAATTTTTGAGTGTTTGAGAGCGTCTTTTTGTTATCTCGAAGAGTAACTTTGGTGTTACGGAGAGCACCTTTGATTATTTTTCTTACTTAACGACATATAATTTTTACGAAAGTGCTGAAAAAGTTACATTTGACTATTTTTCTTACTTAGCGACATATAATTTTAGTTACGAAAGTGTTGAAAAAGTTACATTTGACTCTTTTAGTTGAGGAAAAAGACAAAATATGACGACAGTGACTATTTTAGTGCTCCACAAAGTATAATGCAAGTTAAGAACGACGATGATAGATATCTTTGACTATATTTTCTTACTTGACTATGGATAAAGTTAGTTATGAACAGTGCTGAAAAGATTCCTTTGACAATTTTTAGCTAAGCGAAAGGCTGTTTTAGTTAAGAACGGTGTTGAATGAGGTTAATCCTGACTATTTTCAGATGAGAGAAGTGATATTTCAGTTAAGAAATGACAAGGAAACATGATGAAGTAACTATTTTTAGTTGACCGATGAATACTTTTAGTTGAGCAAAAGCCAAAACATGATGAACATGACTTTTTCTGATGATTGGCAGATAATTTTAGTTATGAAATGACAATGAAACATGATGAACATGACTTTTTCTGATGATTGGCAGATAATTTTAGTTATGAAATGACAATGAAACATGATGAACACGGTTATTTTCTGATGAATGGGGAATATGTTTAGTTAAGAAATGATGAAAGTTATTATTTTTAGTTGATTGACGATGGATAAAAGCTAGTTATGAACAGTTTTGGAAAGTTTCCTTTGACAATTTTTTCTTGATGAAACATAGCGCCTGTTAAGAAAGTGCTGAAAAAAGTTTCCTTTGACAATTTTTAGCTAAGAGAAAGGTTGTTTTAGTTAAGAACAGTGTTGAACGAGGCTATTTCTGACTATTTTTAGTTGACTGGATAATAAGTTTAGTTGAGAAATGACGAAAGTGACTATGTTTTTAGTTGATTGGTGAAAGATTTTTTAGTTAAGAAGTTGCAAGAAAGGTTTGTCTTTGTAAATTTGGAACTGAATAAAGTGTAGATTTTGTTTACGAACGGGGGTTGGTAGAACTAATAAGTTGACTAAGAGAATTACTTTGACATAGTTTTGCAAATAAAAACTTGGTGACTAAAATTGTTGAGGAAACTGTAATGCAGTATAATATTATTTGACAAAGAACTAGTTAGTGAATGGAAGAAACAAAGAACATAAAAAAAAATTGAGATTAAGTAAGGGAATGAACACAGTGAACATACGGTGAACACAGAAAACATGTAAGAAAAAGTTGATGAATAGAGTGAACAAGCAGGGAATATGAACTTATAGAGATTATGAAGACATGATAAGGAACATGGGGAATACAAAGAATGAACACTGAACGTGTGAAGAACAGGCTTAGAATATTGAGAACATGAATATTGAGTATAAAAGTTATACAGTGAACATATGATGTGCATGAAAACATGACAAAGAACATAGTGAACATACGGGGAAAGCGGTAGAAAAGAATTGAACTGAGCATGCTGTGAACATTTGTAGAACATAGAATGAACACAGAAAACATGGACAAAATGTGGAGAACGCAGCTGAATATAGAGAAAATATGCAAATACAGGGGGACAAGAGCTGGAGCTCTGTAACTGACTTGATCTTATTTACTACGTCTGAAATATGACTGTTTAAAATTTCAGGGGGATTGGACTGCTAGTAGCGAAAATGTGGTCTCTGTCAAATTTGGGTCTTTAATTGGACTGATTAATTTCGATCATGAACTGGACTCTGAATATTTTGGCACAAAGTAGACTCTGGCGAATTTTGCTAGAAAACTGGACTCTGATGAATTTCGATCAAGAACTGGACTCTGTCAAATTTTCACAGATTACAGGACACTGATGAAATTTGCTCTCAAAGTAGACTCTGGCGAATTTCTGTTGATAATTGGACTCTGATGAAATATGAGCTTAAAACTGTCTCTGACTAATTTTACTCTCAAAGTAGACTCTGGCGAATTTTCGGTATAAACTGGACTCTGATGAAATATGAGCTTAAAACTGGGCTCTGTTCAATTTTGGTCTTTACAGATGAAATAGCCGTAAATGGATATAAAACTAAATGTTATGGATAAGTTGCCTGTTTTCCTTAACAAAACATCTAAGACAATATTCTCTGAAAATGGTCCTTTTACAAATTCGGTCATAAACATATAAATAAACTTCTATGATTATTTGAAACTCTGAAAATAGCTGTAAGGAAATAGGAGGAGAGAGAGAGAGAGAGGGACGGTCCAGATATTATTATGGAGAAGATAAGATACGATTACAGAGGTGACCTGAAGGCCGTGTCTGGCTGACGTCTAAAGTAAACACAGGTGATGCGACAGATTGCGAGGTAAGGGGGGAGGGAGGGGGTGTGGTTCAATTACAGGTACACATAAACACACATAGCTTCACGTGTCTGTCGGTCTTGACAATAATACACATGGATATGCACACAAAACAGTCCGTACTCGTATGACATTATTTTTAATTATAAGAACTTTAACAACTTCTAAAAATCTGTGACTGACAAAATTTACCTGAAAACCCTGGCTCATAAACATGAATTTTGAATTTCTCCCATAAGGCCTTAACAAACTTCTAAGTCTCGGAAATTATTTTTATGATAAGACTTTAACAAACTTCTAAGTCTCGGAAATTATTTTTCTCATAAGAAATCCTTACTTTTAAAATCTGTGACTGACAAAAAAAAAAAAAATTGCCTGTGGCGCTTACAGTCCACAGGGGTCCTCTCCCCAAAAAAAAAATTGCCTGTGGCGCTTACAGTCCACAGGGGTCCTCTCCCAAAAAAAAAAAAAAGGGCCGCTAGCGCTTACACCCTACTACTGATAGCACAAGGTCTAGTACCGGTATGATAGCACAAGGTCTAGTTCTGGCATGATAGCACAAGGTCTAGTACCGGCATGATAGCACAAGGTCTAGTACCAGCATGATAGCACAATGTCTAGTACTGGTATGATAGCACAAGGTCTAGTACCGGTATGATAGCACAAGGTCTAGTACTGGTATGATAGCACAAGGTCTAGTTCTGGTATGATAGCACAAGGTCTAGTACCGGCATGATAGCACAAGGTCTAGTTCTGGCATGATAGCACAAGGTCTAGTACCGGCATGATAGCACAAGGTCTAGTACCAGCATGATAGCACAATGTCTAGTACTGGTATGATAGCACAAGGTCTAGTACCAGCATGATAGCACAAGGTCTAGTACTGGTATGATAGCACAAGGTCTAGTACCGGTATGATAGCACAAGGTCTAGTACCGGTATGATAGCACAAGGTCTAGTACTGGTATGATAGCACAAGGTCTAGTACCGGTATGATAGCACAAGGTCTAGTACTGGTATGATAGCACAAGGTCTAGTACCGGTATGATAGCACAAGGTCTAGTTCTGGTATGATAGCACAAGGTCTAGTACCGGTATGATAGCACAAGGTCTAGTTCTGGTATGATAGCACAAGGTCTAGTACCGGTATGATAGCACAAGGTCTAGTACTGGTA
>NC_091163.1:3045972-3085972 GCF_040958095.1 Procambarus clarkii | reverse complement strand
GGAAAGAACTTACTGACTCCCAACGACCTGAAAGTACTAGTATAAAAAGCTATGATTAGTTCAGATCTGAAACCTACATCTATGGACAGCACAAAACGTCCACTAGACTGTGCGACACAGTGGTTGCAAGGATCAGGTTGGGTTACCGTTACCTGTGGCAGGTGGCTGCAGGTGACGGGTCTCCCAATCCTGAGCACTCCAGTTGCAAACTCTGTGAGCAGGAACTACGGCACGATCTCCCGCACTACATCACTGAATGCCCAGTTATTAGACCTTTCAGACCAGTTGGCATGAGGTACCTGGAGCTTTGCAATTACTTTATTCATTCTCGTATTCTTGAAGATATCCTCACAGTATACCCAAAATTTGCCAGTGCAGGCTATTAAACACATGGCTCTGTATGACTAACCATCCTGCGAGATGGGGACTTGTATTACCACTGCTACCTTATTCAATCTTGTGTTGTTGATATCTTCAAAATGCATCCGGAGTCTGCCAGTGCAGACCGCTTATCACATGCCTCTGTATGACTAACCATCCTGTGGATTTTTTAGCATCACCTAGTTAGCTTTTTTGACACACTGTACTCCAGTTCATATAGTCTAGGGTAGCTGCACTAATGCAGATGTACCTCATATATTAATAAAAAAAAATATTAAAATATATCAAACTCAACATTCCTTTTAAGTGCAATCTACCTGTCTCTGATATTCCTCTTTATCTGTACCCCACCATTCAAGTATCATACACACCTGTCACCAAGAAAGATAATGAGAATCTTGCTCTACTCAAAGCTGTCACTCTTGAAACAATTGCCTCCTCCATCGAGAGTCTAAGATCTCACGAGCACTGTGTCTACACCGACGGCTCAGTCCAGTCTTCTACTGGACGGACTGCAGCGGCATGTAGGTTTTATAGAAATAATATTTGCACAAAGACTGTCAGTGTCAGGTTAAACAACTGGCTGACCTCCACACAAGCAGAACTAGCAGCATTACACCTAGCTACCAGTACATTAAAAAACATTGGAGGAGGAATAATATTTTGTGATTCAAAGTCTGCTCTTCAAGCAATAGAAAACTTCTGGAAGATCGACAGCAAGAACCTCACACTCCCAATTATAAATGACCTAATCGCTGCACAGAGTAAAGGGTCTCGAATCTCCTTTGTATGGATACCTTCACACATAAATATAACCCATCATAATGAGACAGACATTGCAGCCAAATTAGCGTGCAACAAAGATGAAGTTGAATTAGATCTAGGTATCCCCATCTCTGCTGTCAAAACTGTATTGGTCCAAACACTCAGGTCTGATAGGAAAGAAATTACTGACACCCAACGACCTGAAAGTACTAGTATAAAAAGTTATGATTTGTTCAGATCTGAAACCTACATCTATGGGCAGCACAAAACGTCCACCAGACTGTGCGACACAGTGGTTGCCAGGATCAGGTTGGGTTACCGTTACCTGTGGCAGGTGGCTACCGTTACCTGTGGCAGGTGGCTACCGTTACCTGTGGCAGGTGGCTACCGTTACCTGTGGCAGGTGGCTACCGTTACCTGTGGCAGGTGGCTACCGTTACCTGTGGCAGGTGGCTACCGTTACCTGTGGCAGGTGGCTACCGTTACCTGTGGCAGGTGGCTACCGTTACCTGTGGCAGGTGGCTACCGTTACCTGTGGCAGGTGGCTACCGATACCTGTGGCAGGTGGCTACCGTTACCTGTGGCAGGTGGCTACCGTTACCTGTGGCAGGTGGCTACCGTTACCTGTGGCAGGTGGCTACCGTTACCTGTGGCAGGTGGTTACCGTTACCTGTGGCAGGTGGCTACCGTTACCTGTGGCAGGTGGCTACCGTTACCTGTGGCAGGTGGCTACCGTTACCTGTGGCAGGTGGCTACCGTTACCTGTGGCAGGTGGCTACCGTTACCTGTGACAGGTGGCTACCGATACCTGTGGTAGGTGGCTACCGTTACCTGTGGCAGGTGGCTACCGTTACCTGTGGCAGGTGGCTACCGTTACCTGTGGCAGGTGGCTACCGATACCTGTGGCAGGTGGCTACCTTTACCTGTGGCAGGTGGCTACCGTTACCTGTGGCAGGTGGCTACCGTTACCTGTGGCAGGTGGCTACCGTTACCTGTGGCAGGTGGCTACAGGTGACGGATCTCCCAATCCTGAGCACTCCAGGTGCAAACTCTGTGAGCAGGAACTACGGCATGATCTCCCACACTACATCACCGAATGCCCAGTTATTAGACCCTTCAGACCAGTTGGCATGAGGTACCTGGAGCTTTGCAATTACTTTATTCACTCTCGTGTTCATGAAGATATCCTCACAAAGCACCCAGAGTCTGCCAGTGCAGACTACTGATCACATGCCTCTGTATGACTAACCATCCTGTGTGATGGGGGATTTTTAGCACCACGAAGCACCATTTTTTTTTTTTTTAGCACCATTTTTTGACGCACTGTACTCCCCTTCATATAGTCTAGGGCAGCTGCACAAATGCAGATGTATCTAAATGTGTTAATAAATGGATTATTAAAATATATATATTTTTTTAAATAAAGAGAAATAGGGGAGGGGAATAGAGGAAAGGAGAGGGGTGGGGGGTGTTGGGGAGACGGGGAATATTGGGGGAGAGGGGAATTTTGGGGATGAGGAGCAGAGAAAGGTAGAGAGGGGAATTTTGGGGATGAGGAGCAGAGAAAGGTAGAGAGGGGGGGAGGTATGAGTGAAGAGTAAGAAAATGAGATGAGGAGGAGGAGGGGAGCGAGATGGGACGAGAGAGAGAGAGAGAGAGAGAGAGAGAGAGAGAGAGGAGAGAGAGAGAGAGAGAGAGAGAGAGAGAGAGAGAGAGAGAGAGAGAGAGAGAGAGAGAGAGAGGTGGGGGGGGGGGGGGAGTGAGACCCGGGCACGACCGGGTATCCAGCCATCAAGTGGTCCCACATACCGATATCATCACACGCTACACAATCTCCTACGCCCTTCACCAGTCCCCTCACCACCCCCACCCTCTCCCTCACACCCTCTCATTACTCCCTTTTACACTACTTCCCTCCCTCCCTCCCTCCCTCTATACCCCCCCCTCTCTCCATCACCCCCTCCCCCCTCCCCAACAGCCATAGCCACCCCAAGGAGAGACAACAAACAAACACACACTCGTTACCTCCAAAACTCAGAAAAATATTTGGTAGTTAGGGCTAATTACCCCTACGTCAGCAGATGCTGGACAAACTTGAAACTATTACACAAGGAAACCTGACAGAGAGTGACAGCTCTGATGACAGTGACGTGACAGTGACAGCTCTGCTGACAGTGACGTGACAGTGACAGCTCTGCTGACAGTGACGTGACAGTGACAGCTGCAGTTTAGCAGAAACAGCTGCAGCGTGACAAAGCCAACATGACTGTGACAGAGGCATCTACAGCGTGACAGACTGTCACGCTCCAGCATGACAGCTCTGGTGTGACACAGAAGGACACTGTCAACGTGACAGAGACTGACAGAACCGACGCAGACCGCTTTCCCAGTTTAGGGGGTGGGGGGGGGGATGTTGCTAGTCCTCAGCTCCCTAAAAATGTTAACTTTGAAATGATGGGTCAGGTGATTGTGTTGTGGAGAGGGGGGGGGACGGGGAAGGGGGGGTGACAGGGGAGGGGGGGGGCCGGGGGAGGGGAGACAGGAGAGGGGAGACAGGAGAGGGGAGACAGGGGAGGGGGGAGACAAGATAGGGGAGAGGCCACTTTGTCTCAACTCACCCCCTCCCCCCCCTCCTTGGCTCAAGCCCCCCCCCCTACCTACCCCTTCACCTGACTTCAACCCCCTCCCCCCCCAACCTCATTATCACCATGGAGCAACTCAGTTAACAAGGCCATTCAAGTCTAACCACTACTGAAAGCATGCTAACAAGCTTTAACTACCTACGTGACATAATGCACAAGAGAGTCCTTAACGACCTAACCTAATTACACCTCAATTAACTCAATTCCATTTCGAGAAAGTTGTTATCAATTACATACAGGAAGACGGGGACCCGGCACAGGCGAGCCTGGGGGGGGGGGGAGTTCATCAAGGACTTATACGAAACCTTTACATCTTTTCCTCGAATACGTGGGCTTGGTCGGTGTTTATTGAATAGTTTACGGGGCTGGAGGTGCAGTTGGTCATTCTCCACCCACTACTAATACCCCCTGCCCACATACCCCACCCCTACCCACTACTAATACCCCCTGCCCACATACCCCACCCCTACCTACTACTAATACCCCCTGCCCACATACCCCACCCCCTACCCACTACTAATACCCACTGCCCACATACCCCACCCCTACCTACTACTAATACCCCCTGCCCACATACCCCACCCCTACCTACTACTAATACCCCCTGCCCACATACCCCACCCCTACCCACTACTAATACCCACTGCCCACATACCCCACCCCCTACCCACTACTAATACCCCCTGCCCACATACCCCACCCCTACCCACTACTAATACCCACTGCCCACATACCCCACCCCTACCTACTACTAATACCCCCTGCCCATATACCCCACCCCTACCTACTACTAATACCCCCTGCCCACATACCCCACCCCTACCCACTACTAATACCCACTGCCCACATACCCCATCCCTACCCACTACCAATACCCCCTGCCCACATACCTCACCCCCCTACCCACTACTAATACCCCCTGCCCAGATACCCCACCCCCCTACCCACTACTAATACCCCCTGCCCACATACCCCACCCCCCTACCCACTACTAATACCCCCTGCCCACATACCCCACCCCCCCTACCCACTACTAATACCCCCTGCCCACATACCCCACCCCTACCCACTACTAATACTCCCTGCCCACATACCCCACCCCTACCCACTACCAATACACCCTGCCCACATACCCCACCCCTACCCACTACCAATACCCCCTGCCCACATACCCCACCCCTACCCACTACCAATACCTCCTGCCCACATACCCCACCCCTACCCACTACCAATACCCCCTGCCCACATATCCCACCCCCCCTACCCACTACCAATACCCCCTGCCCACATACCCCACCCCTACCCACTACCAATACCCCCTGCCCACATACCCCACCCCTACCCACTACCAATACCCCCTGCCCACATACCCCACCCCTACCCACTACCAATACCCCCTGCCCACATACCCCACCCCTACCCACTACCAATACCCCCTGCCCACATACCCCACCCCTACCCACTACCAATACCCCCTGCCCACATACCCCACCCCTACCCACTACCAATACCCCCCGCCCACATACCCCACCCCTACCCACTACCAATACCCCCTGCCCACATACCCCACCTCTACCCACTACCAATACCCCCTGCCCACATACCCCACCCCTACCCACTAAAAATACCCCCTGCCCACATACCCCACCCCTACCCACTACCAATACCCCCCGCCCACATACCCCACCCCTACCCACTACCAATACCCCCTGCCCACATACCCCACCCCTACCCACTACCAATACCCCCCGCCCACATACCCCACCCCTACCCACTACCAATACCCCCCGCCCACATACCCCACCCCCCCCAGATCTTACCTCTATCGCCACGACCCGTCTCTCCCACCTCCTGACCGCCCACGGGCTGACCACCTGCAGGGCGGCTTGGAGAGCAACGTGGGTAGCGGGCAGGGCGTGGGCGGCTGGCAAACCCAAGCTGGCTGAGTCTACATGATGACTGCGGGCGGCTTGGCTTGAGGTGCGGCTGCGGGCGTGCGGGCGGGGGTGGGAGACTTGGCTTGCGGTGCGGCTGCGGGCGTGCGGGCGGAGGTGGGAGACTTGGCTTGCGGTGCGGCTGCGGGCGTGCGGGCGGAGGTGGGAGACTTGGCTTGCGGTGCGGGTGGGTGGGTGACTGGTCAGGTGCCGCCCACTGCTCACAGAGGAGATGTGTTGATCCAGCAAGTCTTTCAATCTGATGGAAGGAGCCCGAGGGTGTAGTATACTTCCTGTGTGTGTGTGTGTGTGTGTGTGTGTGTGTGTGTGTGTGTGTGTGTGTGTGTGTGTGTGTGTGTGTGTGTGTGTGTGTGTGTGTGTGTGTGTACTAGTTGTGTTTTTACGGGGGTTGAGCTTTGCTCTTTCGGCCCGCCTCTCAACTGTCAATCAACTGTTTACTAACTACTTTTTTTTTTTCTTTCTCCACACCACACACACCCCAGGAAGCAGCCCGTGACAGCTGACTAACTCCCAGGTACCTATTTACTGCTAGGTAACAGGGGCATTCAGGGTGAAAGAAACTTTGCCCATTTGTTTCTGCCTCGTGCGGGAATCGAACCCGCGCCACAGAATTACGAATCCTGCGCGCTATCCACCAGGCTACGAGGCCCCCCCCATCCACCAGGCTATGAGGCCCCCCCTCGTGTGTGTGTGTGTGTGTGTGTGTGTGTGTGTGTGTGTGTGTGTGTGTACTCACCTAGTTGTGCTTGCGGGGGTTGAGCTCTGGCTCTTTGGTCCCGCCTCTCAACCGTCAATCAACAGGTGTACAGGTTCCTGAGCCTATTGGGCTCTATCATATCTACACTTGAAACTGTGTATGGAGTCAGGCTTCACCCCATCGCTTCCTAATCCATTGCATTTGTCAACCACTCTGACACTAAAAAAGTTCTTTCTAATATCTCTGTGGCTCATTTGGGCACTCAGTTTCCACCTGTGTCCCCTTGTGCGTGTGCCCCTTGTGTTAAACAGCCTGTCTTCTATCAACCCTGTCGAGTCCCTTGAGAATTTTGAATGTGGTGATCATGTCCCCCCTAACTCTTCTGTCTTCCAACGAAGTGAGGTTTAATTCCCGTAGTCTCTCCTCGTAGCTCATACCTCTCAGCTCGGGTACTAGTCTGGTGGCAAACCTTTGTGTGTGTGTGTGTGTGTGTGTGTGTGTGTGTGTGTGTGTGTGTGTGTGTGTGTGTGTGTGTGTGTGTGTGTCTGTAATTACCTAAGTGTAGTTACAGGATGAGAGCTACGCTCGTGGTGTCCCGTCTTCCCAGCACTCTTTGTCATATAACGCTTTGAAACTACTGACGGTCTTGGCCTCCATCACCTTCTAACCTAACTTGTTCCAACCGTCTACCACTCTGTTTGTGAAAGGGAATTTTCTTATATTTCTTCGGCATCTGTGTTAAGCTAGTTTATATCTATGACCTCTTGTTCTTAAAGTTCCAGATCTCAGGAAATCTTCCCTATCGATTTTATCAATTCATGTTACTATTTTGTATGTAGTGATCATATCACCTCTTTTTTCTTCTGTCTTCTAGTTTTGGCATATTTAATGCCTCTAACCTCTCCTCGTAGCTCTTGCCCTTCAGTTCTGGGAGCCACTTAGTAGCATGTCTTTGCACCTTTTCCAGTTTGTTGATATGCTTCTTAAGATATGGGCACCACACAACTGCTGCATATTCTAGCTTTGGCCTAACAAAAGTCGTGAACAATTTCTTTACTATATCGCCATCCATGTATTTAAAAGCAATTCTGAAGTTAGAAAGCGTGGCATAGGCTCCTCGCACAATATTCTTTATGTGGTCCTCAGGTGATAGTTTTCTATCTAGAACCACCCCTAGATCTCTTTCTTTATCAAAATTCTTTAAAGATTTCTCACATAACATATAGGTTGTGTGAGGTCTATGTTCTCCTATTCCACATTCCATAACATGGCATTTATTAACATTAAATTCCATTTGCCAAGTGGTGCTCCATATACTTATTTTGTCCAGGTCATCTTGAAGGGTATGACAATCATCAAAGTTTCTTATCCTTCCTATTATCTTAGCATCATCAGCAAACATGTTCATATAATTCTGTATACCAACTGGTAGATCATTTATGTAGACAATAACCATCACTGGTGCAAGAACTGAACCCTGTGTGTGAGAGAGTGTCTCCCAAGATTCACCCACAGCTGACTGGAATGGCTCATTGCAGTGCACAGTGCACTGATCTTGTGCACAAGCCTATTTCTGTTAACCCTGGATGTTGGGTATCTCCAGAATGCCCACTTAACCAGGGACACTTTCATAATACGGAGGCCAGTATGTCCAGGCAGGAAGTAGATACAGGGAGTTAAGCATACTTGCCACCAAAGGGTCAGTGAGTACGTTGGCTGGTGGGAGCGTGGGACAGAGGGGAGACGCCAGCACCGTCTGACCTCTGGGGTCAACCGGCGCGATGGTGACTAACAGCTATGACGTGGTCGTGACGTGTTCATGACGTCACTCCTGCTACTGCTCATCGAACGAGCTAATATGATTGGTTCCCGCCCATTTGCTGCAATGCTATTGGTCAAATTGTAATCCCCTTGTGTGTGCCCCACAAGACGCCCTGAGCTTCAGGCAAAACCATTCTTGTGAGGGATCTCTTGCAAAGAGGACGTGTAGCTGTCTATCGGTCTATCGGCCAATAGACTGAACAACCGTCCATTCCTCACCATCAAGTTAACTCAGCGTCTTAAGAATATACCCCATACTCGCCCAAAATCACGAGTGTGAATATATTGTTCAGAAGCCTAAAGTGACAAATCACCAGAGTGAAACAGACTGGTATGAGGTAACCCCTGGTGACAAAGATCATTGTGAGTGACTTAGAGTGAACTAAGGCAGTGCCGCCGCCTAAGTAACCTGTGTGTGACTTTACCACAAGTGTACCTGCATGGTACCACAGCCGCCGCCACTCGTCCCGAGCGTGTACCTCAGTACCCCAGTACCCCAGTACCCCAGTACCCCAGTACCTCAGTACCCCAGTACCTCAGTACCCCAGTACCCCAGTACCCCAGTACCCCAGTACCCCAGTACCCCAGTACCTCAGTACCCCAGTACCCCAGTACCTCAGTACCCCAGTACCCCAGTACCTCAGTACCCCTGTACCCCAGTACCTCAGTACCCCAGTACCCCAGTACCCCAGTACCCCAGTACCCCAGTACCCCAGTACCTCAGTACCCCAGTACCCCAGTACCCCAGTACCCCAGTACCTCAGTACCCCAGTACCCCAGTACCTCGAGACGCCCGCCGCCGCCCTCACTACTGCGTGACGTCACCACCTTATTCACCGTCAGTGTCAGTGTGTGTGCGGGCGTCTGTCTGTTAAGCATACAGCCCGCCCTACTGCGAGTACCCTCTGTGTCTACGAGCGACACCAGGCCACCTACGAGTGCTTGTATAAATGTGCCTGAGTGAGTGAGTGAGTAAGGAAAGGTACCTTATCTGTAAGTACAAGGTCTTGTCATTGTTTTATTGTGTGTGTGTTGATCTGAGGGATCAACCACAGTTCTCACCTTCTCATACCTGTCACAGGTCATAGGTGAATCGACGGTGAATGCGTGTTTATCTGTGTGGTATCACGGCATTTCACTCGACTGTGAATGTGAGCTTCACATACACAACACATTTAGTTATTGTGTGACATTATTATGGTGCATGTTATTGCCTGTCCCATTGACAGTGTATTTGTTGATTTATTGCATATCATCAGTACCGAGTATCCGGTTGGAACTCTTGTGATCCCTTTGCATACCGGCAGTTAGGTTGCCGTGTTAATGATTGGCTGTCAACTGTGTTAAGTTAGGTGTTTCTCCACGAGTGGATACGAGTCGTTTAGCCAGACGTCAAGAGTCTCGCTAACACAACCATAGCTTTGCTGACGCCAATCTAAAGTAAATCAAGCACCCTGTGTATTAGTGGTTAAGTTAGTAAATAAACTTCTGTTAAGCTTTATGCGGTTATTATTATTAACATCTTTATTGACAAAATTAATTACAATTTTGCCTAATCTGAGGATTTTGATAGTCTTATTAAATTGAGGTTAATGCTGGTATTCACTGTCACGCAGGACAGAGGGTCATACATAAGACAATAGGTCTAAACTGTAGGCTGAAGCACATATATATCATGGTTACAATCAATGTTTTAATGTGTGGATATGTGAAAACAACTTTCTATTGTGCACTGCCACACAAGTGCAGGGATGGGTTCATAAGTGATACAGCTTAGAATATAAGTAGAAATTGTTCTTCATTCTTTAAAATGGACAAGCAAATTTGGGGTAAATTGTTAGGATGTCGTCCAGAACACCTGAGTCAATAAAATAGTTACACAGTTGGTGGTACAAGAGGCCAGGAGGTCTAAAGTCCTTTACGGTTTCACATTCATCAATATAGTGTTCTAGAAACACCGCTTTATGCGGTGTTTCCGTTGAACCACTTCTGAATACTGCCAACATTACTCAAGCCTTCAGCTCTAAGTGTCTTCAACACCGAGTTGCCTATAAGTCACTAAACTATAAATGTGATGAGGACCCTAGGAGTCCCTTAAAGTGTTAAATCATTGAGGAGATTCCAACGATCAATGTGGACCAGGACCAGGTGAGGCTAGTCTGAGAAGAGACCCTCAAGGACTCTAACTCGACCTTGCTCCCAGGCCCTGTACGGTTGCTCTCGTATTTTATATTCTGCAAATTCCGACAGCTTCGTGAAGCGTCTGCCACATGTACATTGGCGACGTACGCATTGCAGTCGTGAAAGCAAAAAAGAAAACCCCCCTCACTGTGGTACTCCACTTGTGACATTTCTCCAGTCCGATACATTGCCTCTGATCACTGTCCTCATTTTTCTATCAGTCAGAAAATTTTTCATCCATGTTAGAATCTTACCTGTCACCCCTCCAATATTTTCCAGTTTCCAGAACAACCTCTTATGTGGAACTGTTGAAAGCCTTTTTTAGGTCCAGATAGATGCAGTCAACCCAACCATCTCTTTTTTGTAATATCTCTGTTGCTCGATCATAGAAACTGAGAAAATTCGATACACAGGATCTTCCAGATCGAAAACCATACAGTCTGTCTGATATTATATCATTTCTCTCCAGGTGTTCTACCCATATAGTTTTAATTATTTTTTCCAATATTTTGACTATTACACTTGTCAATGATAGCGGTCTATAATTAAGGGGGTCTTCCCTGCTTCTACTATTGTAGACTATGTTAGCCTTTTTCCACACATCAGCTACAACTCCTGTAAACAGGGATGCCTGAAAAATCAGTTGAAGAGGAATGCTGAGCTCAGGTGCACATTCTCTCAGAACCCATGGTGAAACTCCATCTGGACCAACTGCTTTGTTCTTATTTAGCTCCTTGAACATTTTTTCCACTTCGTCTCTAGACACCTCTATGTGCTCTATGTTGTTCTCTGGAATTCTTATTGTGTCTGGTTCCCTGAAGATTTCATTTTGTACAAACACACTTTGGAACTTTTCGTTTAATGTTTCACACATTTCCTTTTCATTTTCCGTGACTCTATTTCCCATTTTCAACCTCTGAATATTATCCTTTACCTACAATTTGTTGTTTATGAATTTATAGAATAGACCTGGTTCTGTTTTACATTTGTCTGCAATCCCTTTTTCAAAATGTCTTTCTGCCTCTCTCCTCACTGCCGTGTAGTTGTTTCTCGCATCTTTGTATCGCTGGTATGTTTGGGGGTTTGGCCTCTTCCTGTATTGATTCCATTTTTGTGTCTTTTGGTCTCTGGCCCTCTCGCACTTTCTGTTGAACCAATCCTGTTTCCTAGTTCTGCTTCTCTGTTTTGGTATAATTTTTTTTGTGCCTTTATCATATATTTCACAAAACTTGACATACATCTCATTCACTTCCTTGCCTAGCAACAAGTTTGTCCAATTATACTCACTAAAAAATTTTCTAAGGTTGCCATAATGTCCTCTCCTAAAGTCAGGTTTTTCAACTGCTTCAACCTTCATATTTTCTTCCAGATTATAACGCATTGCATACTTTATTCCCAAAAAGACATGGCCACTTTTACCCAAGGGAGGAAGGTACTGAATGTCAAATATTTCTTCCTCCTTCCTGGTAAATATCAAATCTAGCATGGAGGGAACGTCCCCTTCCCTCATCCTCGTAGCTTGTTTAACATGTTGATACAAGAATGTTTCCAGGATGAGGTCTACAAATTTACAGGTCCAAAAATCATCTGTTTTAGTTTCATATGCTTCCCAGTCTATGGATTTCAAGTTGAAGTCGTCGACTATCAACAGTCGGGATCTATCGTTATTTCGCTCTCGCTATGATCTCTCTCATTATTGTTATAAGACCTTCTCGTTTACTATCTAGCTCCTCCTTTGACCATGTGCTGCTTAACGGTGGACTATATGCATTTATGATCATTAGTTTATCATCCTCATGGCAGATCTCTAGTGCTATTATGTCAACTTCTTGTGGATTAGCAGTCATTATTTCCTTCACCTTTAGGTGTTCTTTCACCAGCACAGCAACGCCACCGCCTTTCCTAATTTTTCTGTCCCGTCTCCAAATTGAGCAGCCCCTTGGGAATATGACCTCATTTAAAATAACATCTTCAAGTTTTGTCTCCGTGAGTGCAACAATGTCTGGTGCCTGCAGCTGTATTACATCACTTAACTCCAGTATCTTTGATCTCACTCCATCTATGTTGGTGTATGCAATCTTCAGGAACTTGTTCCCCCTCTTCTTATTCTTCACTCCCCCTCTCTCTAATGATTTTGTTGGTTTGCCTTTATGTACCACTTTACTGGTCTGCCTGCCTCTATCACTTTGTAGAAAAAAGAATTGATTTCTTCTTCATTCCTGCTCTCATTTAAATTCCTGCTCGTGTGTGTGTGTGTATGTGTGTGTGTGTGTGTGTGTATGTATGTGTGTGTGTGTATGTGTGTGTGTGTGTGTGTGTGTGTATATGTGTGCGTGTGTATATGTGTGTGTGTGTGCGCGTGAGTACGTGCGTGCGTGCGTGCGAGCGTGTGTGCGTGCGTGTGTGTGTGTGTATTTACAATTATTACAACTCATACAAACCTGATAAAGCTTTCCATAATTATACTCCACGCATCCATCACCTCAACAAATAATCCCACAAAATACTCACAAATACAAAACATCTAATTCTCCTGTGTATGTATGTATACATATCGTAATACACACACAAATATACACATTCATATGTATATACAAAACCCAAACAATATAAACATAGTGCAACATGACTACTGACCATTACAGAACAACATAACGGATTAAATAATTAATTATAAACCATTATAAATCATGAGACTCTGCAGGGTGGCCGGTGAGAGGGGGGCGACCAACATAGGATCTGTAGCTTGTGTTCTTTTAAATCCTGACCGGTCGAAATGTTCGTACAAAATGCAACGGTTTGGCCTAACCAGGAAGGTGAGGAACCCGAGCAACCTACCTAACCCTATCGAGGTCGATGCAAAGAAAACGTCAATATTACGCTGTTTTAATTGTTACTAACACGACGTATTTTTAACGAATGGGTCATCTCGTAAAAACAAAAATGCCAGTCATTATGTGTGAGTCGGAGTTGCATCCCCCCCCCACTCATTGTAGGTGTTGCAACCCCCCACTCATTGTAGGTGTTGCAACCCCCCACTCATTGTAGGTGTTGCAACCCCCCACTCATTGTAGGTGTTGCAACCCCCCCACTCATTGTAGGTGTTGCAACCCCCTGATCATTGTAGGTGTTGCAACCCCCCACTCATTGTAGGTGTTGCAACCCCCTGATCATTGTAGGTGTCGCAACCCCCCACTCATTGTAGGTGTCGCAACCCCCTGATCATTGTAGGTGTTGCAACCCCCCACTCATTGTAGGTGTTGCAACCCCCTGATCATTGTAGGTGTCGCAACCCCCCACTCATTGTAGGTGTTGCAACCCCCTGATCATTGTAGGTGTCGCAACCCCCCACTCATTGTAGGTGTTGCAACCCCCCGCTCATTGTAGGTGTTGCAACCCCCACTCATTGTAGGCGTTGCAACCCCCACTCATTGTAGGTGTTGCAACCCCCACTCATTGTAGGTATAGCAATACCTACAATGAGTAGGCTACAACAATATTCCCCTCACAGACAATATATTCCCACACACGACGCAAATGTGTATAACACACGACGCAAATGGGTATAACACACGACGCAAATGGATATAACACACGACGCAAATGGGTATAACACACGACGCAAATGGATATAACACACGACGCAAAGGGATATAACACACGACGCAAATGAATATAACACACGACGCAAATGGGTATAACACACGACGCAAATGGGTATAACACACGACGCAAATGGATATAACACACGACGCAAATGGGTATAACACACGACGCAAATGGATATAACACACGACGCAAATGTGTATAACACACGACGCAAATGGGTATAACACACGACGCAAATGGGTATAACACACGACGCAAAGGGATATAACACACGACGCAAATGAATATAACACACGACGCAAAGGGATATAACACACGACGCAAATGAATATAACACACGACGCAAAGGGATATAACACACGACGCAAAGGGATATAACACACGACGCAAATGGGTATAACACACGACGCAAATGGATATAACACACGACGCAAATGGGTATAACACACGACGCAAATGGGTATAACACACGACGCAAATGGATATAACACACGACGCAAATGGGTATAACACACGACGCAAATGGATATAACACACGACGCAAATGGGTATAACACACGACGCAAATGGGTATAACACACGACGCAAATGGGTATAACACACGACGCAAATGGGTATAACACACGACGCAAATGGATATAACACACGACGCAAATGGGTATAACACACGACGCAAATGGGTATAACACACGACGCAAATGGGTATAACACACGACGCAAATGGGTATAACACACGACGCAAATGGGTATAACACACGACGCAAATGGGTATAACACACGACGCAAATGGGTATAACACACGACGCAAATGGGTATAACACACGACGCAAATGGGTATAACACACGACGCAAATGGATATAACACACGACGCAAATGGATATAACACACGACGCAAATGAATATAACACACGACGCAAAGGGATATAACACACGACGCAAATGGGTATAAACAACATGACGCAAATGGATATAACACACGACGCAAATGGATATAACACATGACGCAAATGGGTATAACACACGACGCAAATGAATATAACACATGACGCAAATGGGTATAACACACGACGCAAAGGGATATAACACACGACGCAAATGGATATAACACACGACGCAAATGGATATAACACGACGCAAATGGATATAACACGACGCAAATGGATAACACACGACGCAAATGGGTATAACACACGACGCAAATGGGTATAACACGACGCAAATGGATATAACACACGACGCAAATGGATATAACACACGACGCAAATGGATATAACACACGACGCAAATGGGTATAACACACGACGCAAATGGATATAACACACGACGCAAATGGATATAACACGACGCAAATGGATATAACACACGACGCAAAGGGATATAACACGACGCAAATGGATATAACACACGACGCAAATGGATATAACACGACGCAAATGGATATAACACACGACGCAAATGGATATAAGACACGACGCAAATGGGTATAAACAACATGACGCAAGACGGAATAATGGGGCCCATTAACCGACCTCCAGCCAGATGAAACTACTCACCTTCTCCCTATTTCCTCTTATTCTCCTGTCCTTATGCTCTTCCTACTCTTTCACTCTCTTCCTCATCCTCCTTATCCTCTTCCTTATCTCCCTTCTCCAGTCTCCTCCTCCTCCTTATCTCCCTTCTCCAGCCTCCTCCTCTTCCTTATCTCCCTTCTCCAGCCTCCTCCTCCTCCTTATCCTCTTCCTTATATCCCTTCTACAGGCTCCTCCTCCTCCTTATCCTCTTCCTTATCCCCTTTCTCCAGCCTTCTCCTCCTCCTTATCCTCTTCCTTATCTCCCTTCTACAGGCTCCTCCTCCTCCTTATCCTCTTCCTTATCCCCTTTCTCCAGCCTTCTCCTCCTCCTTATCCTCTTCCTTATCTCCCTTCTACAGGCTCCTCCTCCTCCTTATCCTCTTCCTTATCTCCCTTCTCCAGCCTCCTCCTGCTCTATCTCCTGATATATTGACTAATGGGTGAAAAGACCAGCATAACAATGGGAGATAAGCGAGTGATCAGACAAATTGTCAATCAACTCATTCAATCACTCCACTGTATCATTACCCATCAACTCACCCGTTACCCCCCCCCCCCCCCCCCTTTACGCACAATACCCGGATAATCACCATTCAGGAACCTGATTGGCTGGTTCGTCAACTGCCTGCTGTTACGTAAGGCAACAATGAAGCTCCAGGAATAACGTTACTAAGTAACAAAGGGGGTTCCAGATTGGTTACTAAGTAACAAAGGGGGTTCCAGATTGGTTACTAAGTAACAAAGGGGGTTCCAGATGAGTTACTAAGTAACAAAGGGGGTTCCAGATTGGTTACTAAGTAACAAAGGGGGTTCCAGATGAGTTACTAAGTAACAAAGGGGGTTCCAGATGGGTTACTAAGTAACAAAGAGGTTCCAGATGGGTTACTAAGTAACAAAGAGGTTCCAGATGGGTTACTAAGCAACAAAGGGGGTTCCAGATGAGTTACTAAGTAACAAAGGGGGTTCCAGATTGGTTACTAAGTAACAAAGGGGGTTCCAGATGAGTTACTAAGTAACAAAGAGGGTTCCAGATGGGTTACTAAGTAACAAAGAGGGTTCCAGATGAGTTACTAAGTAACAAAGGGGGTTTCAGATGGGTTACTTAGTAACAAAGGGGGTTCCAGATGAGTTACTAAGTAACAAAGAGGTTCCAGATGGGTTACTAAGTAACAAAGGGGGTTCCAGATGAGTTACTAAGTAACAAAGAGGTTCCAGATGGGTTACTAAGTAACAAAGGGGGTTCCAGATGAGTTACTAAGCAACAAAGGGGGTTCCAGATGAGTTACTAAGTAACAAAGGGGGTTCCAGATGGGTTACTTAGTAACAAAGGGGTTCCAGATGGGTTACTAAGTAACAAAGGGGGTTCCAGATGGGTTACTTAGTAACAAAGGGGGTTCCAGATGAGTTACTAAGCAACAAAGGGGGTTCCAGATGGGTTACTAAGTAACAAAGAGGTTCCAGATGGGTTACTAAGTAACAAAGGGGTTCCAGATGAGTTACTAAGTAACAAAGGGGTTCCAGATGGATTACTAAGTAACAAAGGGGGTTCCAGATGAGTTACTAAGTAACAAAGGGGTTCCAGATGGATTACTAAGTAACAAAGGGGGTTCCAGATGAGTTACTAAGTAACAAAGGGGTTCCAGATGGATTACTAAGTAACAAAGGGGGTTCCAGATGAGTTACTAAGTAACAAAGGGGTTCCAGATGGATTACTAAGTAACAAAGGGGTTCCAGATGGATTACTAAGTAACAAAGGGGGTTCCAGATGAGTTACTAAGTAACAAAGGGGTTTCAGATGGATTACTAAGTAACAAAGGGGGTTCCAGATGAGTTACTAAGTAACAAAGGGGTTCCAGATGGATTAGTAAGTAACAAAGGGGTTCCAGATGGATTACTAAGTAACAAAGGGGGTTCCAGATGAGTTACTAAGTAACAAAGGGGGTTCCAGATGGATTACTAAGTAACAAAGGGGTTCCAGATGGATTACTAAGTAACAAAGGGGTTCCAGATGGATTACTAAGTAACAAAGGGGGTTCCGGGCACATGTTAAGCCCCCTTTGTTGGTGAAAGGGATAGTTGTAGTTGTTGGTGTTCCTATTGTAGTTGTTACTGCATCATTGTATTAGTAAAATGCCTGATTTTTTTTAATTTTGGAGCGGGCCCAGGAGCTGGAGCTGATTATTTTCCGTTCCTTAACCCTACCGTAAACTGGCCAGCGAGGTAGGAACAAACACATATGTAGGAAGACTTCTCCTCTTCCCCCCTCCCCCCCTCTCACTCCTCCTGGGGTAACATAGGCCCATAGGCCTAGGTGAGGGCTCTCCAGGGGGCTGTGAGGCAGCTCCTCCCCGCCTGGAACGACGACACTACGACCCGGGGCGAGTCGTCTCTGTGTCCTGGTCTCCACTATACCACCTCTTGTGCTGCTATTACCACCACTACCACCACCACCACTACCAACACTGCCACCACCCTCAACACCAATGCCACCACCTCCACCACCACTACCAACACTGCCACCACCACCACTACCACCAACCAGTAAGAAGGATGAACTATGAGGATAGATTACGGGAACTAGACCCCACAACACGAGAGAGAGAGAGAGAGAGAGAGAGAGAGAGAGAGAGAGAGAGAGAGAGAGAGAGAGAGAGAGAGAGAGAGAGAGAGAGAGAGAGAGAGAGAGAGAGAGAGAGAGACAGACAGAGAGAGAGAGAGAGAGAGAGAGAGAGAGAGAGAGAGAGAGAGAGAGAGAGAGAGAGAGAGAGAGAGAGAGAGAGAGAGAGAGAGAGAGAGAGAGAGACAGAGAGACAGACAGACAGACAGACAGAGAGAGAGATGGGAATATATGTAACAGATATGATAGAGGAAAAACCACAGTTAGAAGAGCCAGGTCCATAAGCTCGACCCTGCAGGCACAAACAGGTGAATACAAACAGGTGACTACACACACACACACACTCTCTCACACACACACACTCTCTCTCTCTCACACTCGAGTGAAGGAGACGGAACGGCTAATCAACAGACACCAACAACTACAAAACAATAGCATTATCATTGTCATTGTTTTTCTTTGTCCAATCAGTGGGGAAACTGTTCACAGAACAGCACACAGTCGACTGATCAATTACACGAACAAAACAACGTGTCATTTCACTGCTCAGCGAGGTAATGGAGAAACTGGTGCCATGATCCCGAGTGCCACGATCCCGAGTGCCACGATCCCGGGCGCCGGCCAGAAACAATGGGCAGAGTTTCTGTCACCCTGATGCCCCCGTTACCTAGCAGTAAAATAGGTACCTGGGAGTTAGTCAGCTGTCACGGGCTGCTTCCTGCGGGTGGAGGCCTGGTCGAGGACCGGGCCGCGGGGACACTAAGGCCCGAAATCATATGAAGATAACTTGAAGATCTCAAGATGATCACAGGGAGCTGTGAAACACTGTTGTGGCTCCTGCTGTTGCTCCTGTTTCCCCTGTTGTGGCTCCTGTTGTTGCTTCTGTTTCCTTTGTTGTGGCTCCTGTTGTTGCTTCTGTTTTCCCTGTTGTGGCTCCTGCTGTTGCTCCTGTTTTCCCTGTTGTGGCTCCTGCTGTTGCTTCTATTTCCTTTGTTGTGGCTACTGTTGTTGCTTCTGTTTTCCCTGTTGTGGCTCCTGCTGTTGCTTCTGTTTCCCCTGTTGTGGCTCCTGCTGTTGCTCCTGTTTTCCCTGTTGTGGCTCCTACTGTTGCTCCTGTTTTCCCTGTTGTGGCTCCTGCTGTTGCTTCTGTTTCCCCTGTTGTGGCTCCTACTGTTGCTCCTGTTTTCCCTGTTGTGGCTCCTACTGTTGCTCCTGTTTTCCCTGTTGTGGCTCCTGCTGTTGCTTCTGTTTTCCCTGTTGTGGCTCCTACTGTTGCTTCTGTTTCCCCTGTTGTGGCTCCTGTTGTTGCTTCTGTTTTTCCCTGTTGTGGCTCCTGTTGTTGCTTCTGTTTCCCCTGTTGTGGCTCCTGTTGTTGCTTCTGTTTTCTCTGTTGTGGCTCCTGCTGTTGCTTCTGTTTCCCCTGTTGTGGCTCCTGTTGTTGCTTCTGTTTTCCCTGTTGTGGCTCCTACTGTTGCTTCTGTTTCCCCTGTTGTGGCTACTGTTGTTGCTTCTGTTTCCCCTGTTGTGGCTCCTGCTGTTGCTTCTGTTTCCCCTGTTGTGGCTCCTGCTGTTGCTTCTGTTTCCCTTGTTGTGGCTCCTACTGTTGCTTCTGTTTTCCCTGTTGTGGCTCCTGTTTTTCCTGTTGTGGCTCCTGTTATTACTTCTGTTTTCCCTGTTGTGGCTCCTACTGTTGCTTCTGTTTCCCCTGTTGTGGCTCCTGCTGTTGCTTCTGTTTCCCTTGTTGTGGCTCCTACTGTTGCTTCTGTTTTCCCTGTTGTGGCTCCTGTTTTTCCTGTTGTGGCTCCTGTTATTACTTCTGTTTCCCCTGTTGTGGCTCCTGCTGTTGCTTCTGTTTTCCCTGTTGTGGCTCCTGTTATTGCTTCTGTTTCCCCTGTTGTGGCTCCTGCTGTTGCTTCTGTTTTCACTGTTGTGGCTCCTGTTATTGCTTCTGTTTCCCCTATTGTGGCTCCTGTTGTTGCTTCTGTTTTCCCTGTTGTGGCTCCTGTTATTGCTTCTGTTTCCCCTGTTGTGGCTCCTGTTGTTGCTTCTGTTTTCACTGTTGTGGCTCCTGTTGTTGCTTCTGTTTTCCCTGTTGTGGCTCCTGTTGTTGCTTCTGTTTTCCCTGTTGTGGCTCCTGCTGTTGCTTCTGTTTTCACTGTTGTGGCTCCTGTTGTTGCTTCTGTTTTCCCTGTTGTGGCTCCTGTTATTGCTTCTGTTTCCCCTATTGTGGCTCCTGTTGTTGCTTCTGTTTTCCCTGTTGTGGCTCCTGTTGTTGCTTCTGTTTTCACTGTTGTGGCTCCTGTTGTTGCTTCTGTTTTCCCTATTGTGGCTCCTGTTGTTGCTTCTGTTTTCCCTGTTGTGGCTCCTGTTGTTGCTTCTGTTTTCCCTATTGTGGCTCCTGTTGTTGCTTCTGTTTTCCCTGTTGTGGCTCCTGTTGTTGCTTCTGTTTTCCCTGTTGTGGCTCCTGTTATTGCTTCTGTTTCCCCTATTGTGGCTCCTGTTGTTGCTTCTGTTTTCCCTGTTGTGGCTCCTGCTGTTGCTTCTGTTTTCACTGTTGTGGCTCCTGTTGTTGCTTCTGTTTTCCCTGTTGTGGCTCCTGTTATTGCTTCTGTTTCCCCTGTTGTGGCTCCTACTGTTGCTTCTGTTTTCCCTGTTGTGGCTCCTGCTGTTGCTTCTGTTTCCCCTGTTGTGGCTCCTGCTTTTTTTCCTGTTGTGGCTCCTGTTGTTGCTTCTGTTTTCCCTGTTGTGGCTCCTGTTATTGCTTCTGTTTCCCCTGTTGTGGCTCCTACTGTTGCTTCTGTTTTCCCTGTTGTGGCTCCTGCTGTTGCTTCTGTTTCCCCTGTTGTGGCTCCTACTGTTGCTTCTGTTTCCCCTGTTGTGGCTCCTACTGTTGCTTCTGTTTTCCCTGTTGTGGCTCCTACTATTGCTCCTGTTTTCCCTGTTGCGGCCCAACCACTTGGGCTGGACGGTAGAGCGACGGTCTCGCTTCATGCAGGTCGGCGTTCAATCCCCCGACCGTCCACAAGTGGTTGAGTCACCATTCCTTCCCCCCCCCCCCGTCCCATCCCAAATCCTTATATCCTGACCCCTTCCCAGTGCTTCTGGTGATGCATCGATCTGTTGTGGCTACCCTTTTGTATTGTTAACCCACAGATTACGAGCTTATCAAAACAATTATCATCAATTATTATTATCCAAACAAGTTTCATATTTGATTTATCTCTTTAGCTACAATGACATTATGGTGATTTTTCATGTGTGTATTTTTTTGGAGGTGTATTGTACACACCTGAGTGTATGCAGGTTAAAGCTGGTTGGTCACTCTGTGCCTCCAAAGTTCCTAGTGGGTTCAGTAGGGGTCCCTGGCTTAATAGCTTTGACCTTGGTGTCACCAAGGTCGCTGGGTCAATCCCTCCCTTGCATTGCCCCAATGATTTGTAATTAAATATTCCTGATATGATTGATCGACATTCGGTGATATGATATACAGATCCATATATAAGCACAGACGTCACACGTTAACATCACTGATCGACACTGGGACAGAAACGAGACAGGAACACCATTGATCGACACTCCCACGGTCCATCGACACTGGGACAGAAGCGAGACATGAACACAGATCGACACTGTCACAGTCCATCGACACTGGGACAGAAGCGAGACATGAACACAGATCGACACTGCCACAGTCCATCGACACTGGGACAGAAGCGAGACATGAACACAGATCGACACTGCCACAGTCCATCGACACTGGGACAGAAGCGAGACATGAACACAGATCGACACTGCCACAGTCCATCGACACTGGGACAGAAGCGAGACATGAACACAGATCGACACTGGGACAGAAGCGAGACATGAACACAGATCGACACTGCCACAGTCCATCGACACTGGGACAGAAACGAGACATGAACACCAATGATCGACACTGCCACAGTCCATCGACACTGGGACAGAAACGAGACATGAACACCAATGATCGACACTGCTACAGTCCATCGACACTAGGACAGACAACACAACAATGGACACCATCGCTCGACGCTGCATCTGGGGACCTTACCTCAAGCTGGACAACGAAAATGCCTCTGTGTCTGTGGGGGTCTCGCTGGCCTGAGGCGGGCGGGCTCTCATCCATGTTGTCCCATCTGCAAGAGACACAGAAACAACTTGAGTTAAAGTAAATTTAGTCTTGAATTTATTTTCATTTCTGAATTGCCTGTGTGTGTCTGGTTGTTTGAGTCTGTCTGCCTGTGTGTCTGTCTGTCTGCTTGTGGGTGTGTGTGTGGGGGGGGGGCTGTCTGCGGGTCAAGGCAGGTGTGTAGAGGGTGGGGGGGGGGGGTCATACTGCAAGTCGTCAAAGGTGAGGAGAAATTGTGTCATGTCCCTTATATAGTTCAGGGTTATGCTCTGGTCTGTAAGTGAAGATGTTGACATGACTCACATCTCTGACATGACTCATGACCAGTGAGTCACACACACACACACACACACACACACACACACACACACACACACACACACACACACACACACACACACACACACACACACACACACAAAGACATAAAGACAGGTTATTTAACACAAGGGGCACACGCACAAGGGGACACAGGTGGAAACTGAGTGCCCAAATGAGCCACAGAGATATTAGAAAGAACTTTTTTAGTGTCAGAGTGGTTGACAAATGGAATGCATTAGGGGGTGATGTGGTGGAGGCTGACTCCATACACAGTTTCAAGTGTAGATATGATAGAGCCCGATAGGCTCAGGAACCTGTACACCTGTTGATTGACGGTTGAGAGGCGGGACCAAAGAGCCAGAGCTCAACCCCCACAAACACAACTACGTGAGTACACATAAAGGGGCTGAGTGGCCGAGTTTTCATAACCCTGATACATCTGTTACCTAGCAGTAAATAGGTACTTGGGAGTTAGACAGCTCCTACGGGCTGCTTCCTGTGTGTGTGTGTGTGTGTGTGTGTGTGTGTGTGTGTGTGTGTGTGTGTGTGTGTGTGTGTGTGTGTGTGTGTGTGTGTGTGTGTGTGTGTGTGTGTGTGGAGGGGAAAAAATAGTAAGCAGTTAGTAACAGTTGATTGATTGACAGTTGAGAGGCGGGCCGAAAGATCAGAGCTCAACCCCCCGCAAGCACAAATAGGTGAATACACACACACACACACACAGGTGAAGCGAAAACACTCCCGGTATATGTCAATTTCTTTTTTTCAGAGGAAATAAAAATGGAGCACAATTTCCTGCTTGGTGAAAAGTAGCATAAATGAGAGGTGCTTTGGGAGGAGTGGTGGGGGGTCAAGGGTGGACTGGGAGAGGTCAAGGGTGCTCTGGGAGAGGTCAAGGGTGCTCTGGGAGAGGTCAAGGGTGCTCTGGGAGAGGTCAAGGGTGCTCTGGGAGAGGTCAAGGGTGCTCTGGGAGAGGTCAAGGGTGCTCTGGGAGAGGTCAAGGGTGCTCTGGGACGGGGTGATTGGAGTCAAAGGTAAACTGGGAAAGGTCCTGGTATGTGGACACAAGGTTCGGCTGAGTCAGATGAACGGCCGACACAGGACAAATAATTCCAGAGGTGCCACGTCTAAGCCCGGAACACAAACAAATATTACTCACGTTGCCACATCCGCAGAAGATATGTAAACAATCCCGACTGTGCCACATCTACCCGTGAAACATAAACAATCACAGCGGTGCCACATCTATCCATGAAACATCAACATTCACAGCAGTGCCACATCTACCCGTGAAACATAAACAATCTCGGCGGTGCCACATCTACCCGTGAAACATAAACAATCACAGCGGTGCCACATCTACCCGTGAAACATAAACAACCACAGCAGTGCCACATCTACCCGTGAAACATAAACAATCACATCGGTGCCACATCTACCCGTGAAACATAAACAGTCACAGCGGTGCCGCATCTACCCGTGAAACATAAACAATCCCGACTGTGCCACATCTACCCGTGAAACATAAACAATCACAGCGGTGCCACATCTACCCGTGAAACATCAACAATCCCAGCGGTGCCACATCTACCCGTGAAACATAAACAATCACAGCGGTGCCACATCTACCCGTGAAACATCAACAATCCCGACTGTGCCACATCTACCCGTGAAACATAAACAATCACAGCGGTGCCACATCTACCCGTGAAACATCAACAATCCCAGCGGTGCCACATCTACCCGTGAAACATAAACAATCAAAGCGGTGCCACATCTACCCGTGAAACATAAACAATCCCAGCGGTGCCACATCTACCCATGAAACATAAACAATCAAAGCGGTGCCACATCTACCCGTGAAACATAAACAATCAAAGCGGTGCCACATCTACCCGTGAAACATAAACAATCAAAGCGGTGCCACATCTACCCGTGAAACATAAACAATCACAGCGGTGCCGCATCTACCCGTGAAACATAAACAATCACAGCGGTGCCACATCTACCCGTGAAACATAAACAATCAAAGCGGTGCCACATCTACCCGTGAAACATAAACAGTCACAGCGGTGCCACATCTACCCGTGAAACATAAACAATCAAAGCGGTGCCACATCTACCCGTGAAACATAAACAATCACAGCGGTGCCACATCTACCCGTGAAACATAAACAATCACAGCGGTGCCACATCTACCCGTGAAACATAAACAATCACAGCGGTGCCGCATCTACCCGTGAAACATAAACAATCACAGCGGTGCCACATCTACCCGTGAAACATAAACAATCACAGCGGTGCCGCATCTAACCGTGAAACATAAACAATCACAGCGGTGCCACATCTACCCGTGAAACATAAACAATCACAGCGGTGCCACATCTACCCGTGAAACATCAACAATCACAGCGGTGCCACATCTACCCGTGAAACATAAACAATCCCGACTGTGCCACATCTACCCGTGAAACATAAACAATCACAGCGGTGCCACATCTACAATGTGCCAGACCTGCTGCCTTAAATACACTACAACAGACTTTCTCCCGGGAAAAATTTCTTGGTATAATCCCCCCGTGACTCAGTGGTTGATGCCCTCGGCTCACAACATAGGTTCCTGGGTTCGATCCCAGACGGAACAGATAAAAAAGTTGGAAACCTTTCCCTTTCTCCTGATGCCCCTGTTCATTCCAGCTCTTAATAGGTACCCGGGAGTCAGGCAACTGTAGTGGGCTGGGTTCTGTGGTTCAACAATAAGGTGAACCGTGATGTGAACCACAAGGTGAACCGTGATGTGAACCACAAGGTGAACCGTGATGTGAACCACATGGTGAACCGTGATGTGAACCACAAGGTGAACCGTGATGTGAACCACAAGGTGAACCGTGATGTGAACCACAAGGTGAACCGTGATGTGAACCACAAGGTGAACCGTGATGTGAACCACAAGGTGAACCATAATGTGAACCACAAGGTGAACCGTGATGTGAACCACAAGGTGAACCGTGATGTGAACCGTGATGTGAACCACAAGGTGAACCATAATGTGAACCACAAGGTGAACCATGATGTGAACCACAAGGTGAACCATGATGTGAACCACAAGGTGAACCATAATGTGAACCACAAGGTGAACCATGATGTGAACCACAAGGTGGACCATGATGTGAACCACAAGGTGAACCGCGATGTGAACCACAAGGTGAACCATAATGTGAACCACAAGGTGAACCATGATGTGAACCCCAAGGTGAACCATAATGTGAACCACAAGGTGAACCATGATGTGAACCACAAGGTGAACCACAAGGTGAACCGCGATGTGAACCACAAGATGAACCACAAGATGAACCACAAAGTGAACCACAAGGTGAACCACAAGATGAACCACAAGGTGAACCACAAGATGAACCACAAGATGAACCACAAGGTGAACCACAAGGTGAACCACAAGGTGAACCACAAGATGAACCACAAGGTGAACCACAAGATGAACCACAAGGTGAACCACAAGATGAACCACAAGGTGAACCACAAGGTGAACCACAAGATGGATCGTGATGTGAACCACAAGGTGAACCACAAGGTGAACCACAAGATGAACCACAAGGTGAACCACAAGATGAACCACAAGGTGAACCACAAGGTGAACCACAAGATGAACCACAAGGTGAACCACAAGATGAACCACAAGGTGAACCACAAGGTGAACCACAAGATGGATCGTGATGTGAACCACAAGGTGAACCACAAGATGAACCACAAGGTGAACCACAAGGTGAACCACAAGATGATCCACAAGGTGAACCACAAGATGAACCACAAGATGAACCACAAGGTGAACCACAAGGTGAACCACAAGATGGATCGTGATGTGAACCACAAGGTGAACCACAAGATGAACCACAAGGTGAACCACAAGGTGAACCACAAGATGGATCGTGATGTGAACCACAAGGTGAACCACAAGGTGAACCACAAGGTGAACCACAAGATGAACCACAAGGTGAACCACAAGATGAACCACAAGGTGAACCACAAGGTGAACCACAAGGTGAACCACAAGATGAACCACAAGATGAACCACAAGGTGAACCACAAGGTGAACCACAAGATGAACCACAAGGTGAACCACAAGGTGAACCACAAGGTGAACCACAAGATGAACCACAAGGTGAACCACAAGATGAACCACAAGGTGAACCACAAGGTGAACCACAAGGTGAACCACAAGATGAACCACAAGATGAACCACAAGGTGAACCACAAGGTGAACCACAAGATGAACCACAAGGTGAACCACAAGGTGAACCACAAGATGAACCACAAGGTGAACCACAAGGTGAACCACAAGGTGAACCACAAGATGAACCACAAGGTGAACCACAAGATGAACCACAAGGTGAACCACAAGATGAACCACAAAATGGATCGTGATGTGAACCACAAGGTGAACCACAAGATGAACCACAAGATGAACCACAAGATGAACCGCGATGTGAACCACAAGGTGAACCACAAGATGAACCACAAGATGAACCACAAGGTGAACCACAAGGTGAACCACAAGATGAACCACAAGATGAACCACAAGATGAACCACAACGTGAACCGTTATGTGAATCACAAGATGAACCACAAGATGAACCACAAGATGAACCACAAGGTGAACCACAAGATGAACCACAAGGTGAACCACAAGGTGAACCGTTATGTGAATCACAAGATGAACCACAAGATGAACCACAAGATGAACCACAAGATGAAACACAAGATGAACCACAAGATGAACCACAAGATGAACCACAAGATGAACCACAAGGTGAACCACAAGATGAACCACAAGATGAACCACAAGGTGAACCACAAGATGAACCACAAGATGAACCACAAGATGAACCACAAGGTGAACCACAAGATGAACCACAAGATGAACCACAAGGTGAACCACAAGATGAACCACAAGATGAACCACAAGGTGAACCACAAGGTGAACCACAAGGTGAACCACAAGATGAACCACAAGATGAACCACAAGGTGAACCACAAGATGAACCACAAGGTGAACCACAAGGTGAACCACAAGGTGAACCACAAGATGAACCACAAGGTGAACCACAAGATGAACCACTAGATGAACCACAAGGTGAACCACAAGGTGAACCACAAGATGAACCACAAGATGAACCACAAGGTGAACCACAAGATGAACTACAAGATGAACCACAAGATGAACCACAAGGTGAACCACAAGATGAACCACAAGATGAACCACAAGGTGAACCACAAGGTGAACCACAAGGTGAACCATGATGTGAACCACAAGATGAACCACAAGATGAACCACAAGATGAACCACAAGATGAACCACAAGGTGAACCACAAGGTGAACCATAATGTGAACCACAAGGTGAACCACAAGATGAACCACAAGATGAACCACAAGATGAACCACAATTTGAACCACAAGGTGAACCACAAGATGAACCACAAGATGAACAACAAGATGAACCACAAGGTGAACCACAAGATGAGCCACAAGATGAACCACAAGATGAACCACAAGATGAACCACAAGATGAACTACAAGGTGAACCACAAGGTGAACCACAAGGTGAACCACAAGGTGAACCATAATGTGAACCACAAGATGAACCATGATGTGAACCACAAGATGAACCACAAGGTGAACCACAAGATGAACCACAAGGTGAACCACAAGATGAACCACAAGATGAACCACAAGATGAACCACAAGGTGAACCACAAGATGAACCACAAGGTGAACCACAAGGTGAACCACAAGATGAACCACAAGATGAACCACAAGATGAACCATGATGTGAACCACAAGATGAACCACAAGATGAACCACAAGATGAACCACAAGGTGAACCACAATTTGAACCACAAGGTGAACCACAAGATGAACCACAAGACGAACCACAAGATGAACCACAAGGTGAACCACAAGATGAACCACAAGATGAACCATAAGGTGAACCACAAGGTGAACCACAAGGTGAACCACAAGATGAACCATGATGTGAACCACAAGATGAACCACAAGGTGAACCACAAGATGAACCACAAGGTGAACCACAAGATGAACCACAAGATGAACCACAAGATGAACCACAAGGTGAACCACAAGGTGAACCACAAGGTGAACCACAAGGTGAACCACAAGATGAACCATGATGTGAACCACAAGATGAACCACAAGATGAACCACAAGATGAACCACAAGGTGAACCACAAGATGAACTACAAGATGAACCACAAGGTGAACCACAAGATGAACCATGATGTGAACCACAAGATGAACCACAAGGTGAACCACAAGATGAACCACAAGGTGAACCACAAGATGAACCACAAGGTGAACCATGATGTGAACCACAAGATGAACCACAAGATGAACCACAAGATGAACCACAAGATGAACCATGATGTGAACCACAAGGTGAACCACAAGATGAACCACAAGATGAACCACAAGATGAACCACAAGGTGAACTACAAGATGAACCACAAGATGAACCACAAGGTGAACCACAAGATGAACCACAAGATGAACTACAAGATGAACCACAAGATGAACCACAAAATGAACCACAAAATGAACCACAAGGTGAACCACAAGATGAACCACAAGAAGAACTACAAGATGAACCACAAGATGAACCACAAGATGAACCACAAAATGAACCACAAGATGAACCACAAGGTGAACCACAAGATGAACCACAAGGTGAACCACAAGATGAACCACAAGATGAACCACAAGGTGAACCACAAGATGAACCACAAGGTGAACCACAAGATGATCCACAAGATGAACCACAAGATGAACCACAAGATGAACCACAAGATGAACCATGATGTGAACCACAAGGTGAACCACAAGGTGAACCACCAGGTGAACCACAAGATGAACCACAAGATGAACCACAAGATGATCCACAAGATGAACCACAAGATGAACCACAAGGTGAACCACAAGATGATCCACAAGATGAACCACAAGATGAACCACAAGATGAACCACAAGATGAACCACAAGGTGAACCACAAGGTGAACCACAAGATGATCCACAAGATGAACCACAAGATGAACCACAAGATGAACCACAAGATGAACCACAAGATGAACCACAAGGTGAACCACAAGATGATCCACAAGATGAACCACAAGATGAACCACAAGATGAACCACAAGATGAACCACAAGGTGAACCACAAGATGATCCACAAGATGAACCACAAGATGAACCACAAGATGAACCACAAGATGAACCACAAGATGAACCACAAGGTGAACCACAAGATGAACCACAAGGTGAACCACAAGATGAACCACAAGATGAACCAAATAGCCTCACTATAAGAGAGAAGACAACATACTGGCGCAACAATTCACAATACGACCAACGAGATCTGCACCTCTTAACTCCCCCACGACATCTTAAGAGCCTGTATTCACTAAACAGCCATTACGACCTCCGACGCGCGCTACGAGGTCGTCGACCTCAACCTAAAGACATGATCTTTGTGGAAGATCTGATTGACGTCGCGTTTCCGAGCTCTTAAACTGCTTCGTGAATACCCGAAGGCAAGATATGTACTTTCAGGATATGTACTTTCAAGATATGTATATTTCAGCCAGTAGACACCTGTCACTCACCTTCAGCGCCGATAATCCCGCACCTGTCACTGACACGGTACCTCACCTGTCTGACTAATTAAATGCCATCAACCAGCTCACCTGCACAGGTACAGCCCCGCTCCTGAGCCAAGTAAGTCCACTACGGGCTCGCCATAGCCCGTGCTACTTGGAACTTTTGGTTCCAAGTAGCTGAATCAACAACAACAATGCACACCTGTCAGGATCACCACCTGTCTGACAGGTGTTAGAAGGGCCTCCCTCTAGCCTGAATACATCACTCTGTTAGAAGGTCTCTCTACAGCCTGTATACATACCTCTGTATGTATACATGACTCGAGCAGTGATCACTGATCGTATATAAGAGATGATCTGACACAAAAATAGATGTTAGAGAAAGCTGTGACCCAGATGTCTCTCCAACTAGTGCGACGGTAGTTGAGCAGTTAGTATAGTGTGACGACTCGAAAATTATGTTTGAATATATTTCTTTAATTGGCCAGGGGTTTACCATGGAGAGAGAGAGAGAGAGAGAGAGAGAGAGAGAGAGAGAGAGAGAGAGAGAGAGAGAGAGAGAGAGAGAGAGAGAGAGAGAGAGAGAGAGAGAGAGAGAGAGAGAGAGAGATAGAGAGAGAGAAAGTACAGATGGAGAGAGGAGAGAGAGACAGAGTGAGAGAGTTGAGATACAGAGAGAGAAGGGAAAGAGGGAGGGAGAGGAGGGAGAGGAGAGAGAGGGAGAGAGGGAGGGAGAGGAGAGAGAGGGAGAGAGGAAGGGAGAGGAGAGAGAGGGAGAGAGGGAGGGAGAGGAGAGAGAGGGAGAGAAACATCTCTCTCAGTTGGGAACAGCTAAGCCCATGGTTCATCAGGAATGCCACTGCTATTCCTAGTGAAACCCCAGACAAGAGCTATTATCCTACATCAGCTTCTCTCAAGCTTGCATCTCATTTATTTTATGAGAATATTTATATCTATTAGAAATAAACTAACTTTAACGTTAAGCAGGTATCACACAGGAAACAGGAGAGGCCAGAAGCCAACAGTGGGCCAGAGCCTTCAGTTGGTCGCTTCGCCTCACCTCTCACATGAAAGAGTTGAGGAAGTTGCTGATACGAGTCAACCTGGGAATGGAAGATCACTGAAGAAGTGATGTTCTTGAGAAAGTCATGGCTGAGCGCCTTGTGTTAAGGTGCTGGCTTTAGGTTGTCCACGGTGTTGGACCAGGTCAGGAATTTTGAGAATATTGGCCTCATACGTAACAGTAAGTTCACAAGCACCTTGCCCGTGTTGAATGTTGTTAAAGATTCGCTACCTGGAACAAAAAGTTCCAAGTAGCACGGGCTATGGTGAGCCCGCAGTGCCTTCTGTGCCGTGTTGAAATCTGTGATGTGCTCAGCAGTCCGGCCAACCCGGGTAATGTGTAGACAGGAGCGCTCTTCAGATTATCTTGAGGTTATCTTGAGATGATTTCGGGGCTTTAGTGTCCCCGCGGCCCGGTCCTCGATTAGGCCTCCACCCCCAGGAAGCAGCCCGTGACAGCTGACTAACACCCAGGTACCTATTTTACTGCTAGGTAACAGGGGCATCAGGGTGAAAGAAACTCTGCCCATTGTTTCTCGCCGGCGCCCGGGATCGAACCCGGGACCGTTGTCCACCTTGTCGAGTAATTGAATGACGGAGGGAAGACAGTCCAGGAGAGTGCAGCATACTCAAGATAGGAGAAAACTTGTGCTTCATATTATAAGGTGTTAATTCTGCTGACAAGGAGAGGAATACGCCGCTGGGAAGTAAGTTTCCTGGCCGCCTTGCTTGCTTGGTTCAGCACCCAGCACGCCATCTTCATGGAAGGGTCAGACACCTGGTTGATACCTGCTTGATGGGCTTCTGGGAGTTCTTCTACTCCCCAAGCCCGGCCCGAGGCCAGGCTCGACTTGTGAGAGTTTGGTCCACCAGGCTGTTGCTTGGAGCGGCCCGCAGGCCCACATACCCACCACAGCCCGGACAACCACTGGGACATCATTCCCAGTATGTCGACGTCATCAATAAGCTCTAAGTTTTTGACACCAATATTCCTCTTCGATTTCCAATATCCTTTAGTCCCGTTATCATCGTCGCCTGTGCTTTATCAGTCGCAAATATGACCTCCAATCACCTTCATAGCAAGATATTGACGAAAGTTGGTGATTCATGACCGTTAACAGTTAGCAACAGTTTTAGTTGTAGCGTTTTGCAGTTTAGCAAACCTTTAATGTGTAGAGGTTTGAGTACAGTACTGGGCGATAGCCTGACCTTCAGGAATGTGGTTGTTTGTTAAAGATTCGCTACCTGGAACAAAGTTCCAAGTAGCACGGGCTATGGTGAGCCCGTAGGGAATGTGGTGCAACAGACCACTGAAGTAGACATTTCACAACAAAGTGCCAAGCACACCCTGGCACACCTTGGCACTCCTTGGCACTCTCCCTTACCACACTTCCCTGTGGTAATCTGGTACCAAATGAGTGCTTCTCAGATTCCACCACATGGAGGACTACTCTTAAGAGTACGTTCTTGAAGGCAGTTCTTTATTTGCTACAAACTGGTGCCCTAGACACCCAGTGCTTGAAGATATGCAGGTAATCATGAGTGCCATACCCGGTCAATGCCACTTGCAATGTTCAGTGCAATAACACAGGTGATCTTGCACTCATCATGTGACTAATGCCACTTACCTGGAGACATTTACAAGAGGACAGCAGCAGGACAACCTTTGCTAAAACTACATTGTTGTCCGCACAGTGCAATGATGCACCAACAATTATGTCACTCTTGATGTAATTAAGAGCAGAAATATTCTCTTTGTGTACTAGAGCTACACACACACATACACACACACACACACACACACACACACACACACACACACACACACACACACACACACACACACACACACACACACACACAGGGTGAGCAGACTGCATATTTTTGGATTGTCAGAAAGCCTTTGATACAGTGCCACACAAGAGGCTAGTGAAAAAACTGGAGATGCAGGCTGGAGTGAAAGGGAAGGTACTCCGTTGGATACAGGAGTACCTAAGTAACAGGAGACAACGAGTCAGTGTGAGGGGGGAGGTCTCAGATTGGCGAGACGTTACGAGTGAGTACCGCAGGGGTCAGTCCTTGGACCTATACTGTTTCTGATATATGTAAATGATCTTCCAGAGGGTATAGAATCGTTTCTCTCAATGTTTGCCGATGATGCAAAAATTATGAGGAGGATTGAAACAAAGGATGATAGTAGGAGGCTACAAGATGACCTAGACAGACTGAGTGAATGGTCCAACAAGTGGCTGCTGAAGTACACCCCGAGTAAATGCAAAGTAATGAAACTAGGTGGTGGAAATAGGAGGCCAAACACAGGATACAGAAAAGGGGATGAAGTACTTAATGAAACGAACAGAGAGAAAGATCTAGGAGTTGATATCACACCAAACCTGTCTCCTGAAGCCCACATAAAAAGAATAACGTCTGCGGCATATGCGAGGCTGGCTAACATCAGAACAGCGTTCAGGAACCTGTGTAAGGAATCATTCAGAATCTTGTACACCACATATGTAAGACCAATCCTGGAGTATGCGGCCCCAGCATGGAGTCCGTACCTTGTCAAGCACAAGACGAAGCTGGAAAAAGTCCAAAGGTATGCCACTAGACTAGTCCCAGAACTAAGAGGCATGAGTTACGAGGAAAGGCTGCGGGAAATGCACCTTACGACACTGGAAGACAGAAGAGTAAGGGGAGACATGATCACAACCTACAAAATCCTCAGAGGAATCGACCGGGTAAACAAGGATAAACTATTCAACACTGGTGGGACGCGAACAAGGGGACACAGGTGGAAACTGAGTACCCACATGAGCCACAGAGACGTTAGAAGGAACTTTTTCAGTGTCAGAGTAGTTAACGGATGGAGTGCACTAGGCAGTGATGTGGTGGAGGCTGACTCCATACACAGTTTTAAATGTAAATATGATAGAGCCCAGTAGGCTCAGGAATCTGTACACCAGTTGATTGACAGTTGAGAGGCGGAACCAAAGAGCCAAAGCTCAACCCCCGCAAGCACAACTAGGTGCGTACACTCTCTCTCTCTTTCTCTCTCTCTCTCTCTCTCTCTCTCTCTCTCTCTCTCTCTCTCTCTCTCTCTCTCTCTCTCTCTCTCTCCCACCCTCCCCCAACCAAGTCTTCATCTCTTCTCATCATAAGCTCACGAGCTCACGAGCTCATTCAAAACCTGCTTCCTAATTAGTGTGGTGGTGGTGATTGTGTGATGTGGGCGGGGGCGGGTATGGGCGTAGTGGGTGTGTGGGTGTGGTAGGGTGCACACTGCCAGGCAGATAAACAGACAGACAGATAGATAGACAAACGAGTAGACAGGAAGACAAGCAAATAAATGGAGACAAAATGACAGCAAATAGACAGGAGACTGACAGACAGAGGGGGACAGATGGATTGAAGGAGACATGCAGATGGAAACATATAGACAGACACAGGCAGGCAGGCAGGCAGGCAGGCAGACAGACAGACAGACAGACAGACAGACAGACAGACAGACAGACAGACAGACAGGGAGACAGACAGACAGACAGACAGACAGACAGACAGACAGACAGACAGACAGACAGACAGACAGACAGACAGACAGACAGACACAGACAGACAGACAGACAGGCAGGCAGACAGACAGACAGACAGACAGACAGACAGACAGACAGACAGACAGACAGACAGACAGACAGACAGGGAGACAGACAGACAGACAGGGAGACAGACAGACAGAGGGTACGTGCCACTCACCACTCTGCTTCAGGGGCATAAGAATTAATAAGAAGTTGATCACACAATAATAGATAACGAGATGGAGCTCCCACCTTGGAGTTTACACTGCATAGAGGAATACTACAGGCAGTTTACATTGTATATATGAAATACTACAGGCAGTTTACATTGTATATATGAAATACTACAAGCAGTTTACACTGTATAGAGGAATACGGCAAGCAGTTTACACTGTATAGAGGAAGAGGAAATACTGCAAGCAGTTTACACTGTATAGAGGAATATTACATGGTTTACACTGTATAGAGGAAATACTACAAGCAGTTTACACTGTATAGAGGAAATACTACAAGCAGTTTACACTGTATAGAGGAATACTGCAAGCAGTTTACACTGTATAGAGGAATACTGCAAGCAGTTTACACTGTATAGAGGAAATACTACAAGCGGTTTACACTGTATAGAGGAAATACTACAAGCAGTTTACACTGCATAGAGGAATACCACAAGCAGTTTACACTGCATAGAGGAATACCACAAGCAGTTTACCCAGAACAGAGGAATTCAAATTTTTATTCAGGAAAAGTACATACATAGGTAAAGAGTTACAAACATAATGTTGGATTTATAGATAGAGCTCTAGTACTTACAATTCCTAAAGCCACTAATACGCATAGCGTTTCAGGCATGGTGTGGGGGGGGGGGGGGAAGACACTGTGACTAAAACTTGATAGTAATTGGGATTAAAGTATAAATAGTGATGACAAAAAGGGGAGTTGGACACATGTCAGAAATCAGCAATTATACAAGTGCAGGCGATGAGTCACAATAACGTGGCTGAAGTATGATGACCAGACCACACACTAGAAATTGAAGAGACGACGACGTTTCGGTCCGTCCTGGACCATTCTCAAGTCGATTGTGACATTCTCAAGTCGACAATCGACTTGAGAATGGTCCAGGACGGACCGAAACGTCGTCGTCTCTTCAATTTCTAGTGTGTGGTCTGGTCATCAGCAATTATACAAGTTGGTCAACAAACAGCATTGTTTAGACTAGCAAGACATGGGTTGACATTTAGGGGGTAAGGTAGGTTACAGGGAGTTAATTAGGTAGCGCTTAGATTTTCTCTTAAAACTGGTTGAGAGAGGTACAGCCTTTGGCATGGTTATAATCTTGAGGTTATCTTGAGATGATTTCGGGGCTTAGTGTCCCCGCGGCCCGGTCTTCGACCAGGCCTCCATCTCCCAGGAAGCAGCCCGTAACAGCTGTCTAACTCCCAGGTACCTATTTACTGCTAGGTAACAGGAGCATCAGGATGAAAGAAACATTTTGCCTATTTGTCTCCTCCTAAACCGAGGATCGAACCCGGAACCTCAGGACTACGAATCCGAAGCGCTGTCCACCCAGCTGTCAGGCGCCCAGCTGTGATTGAGGTCATTCCACGTACCTTGATTTGTAGAGCATTTCTAGTTTGGTTAAGTCTCACTCTTGGAATACCAAATAGGTATTTGTTTCTGGTGTGGTGCTCATGGGTTCTGTTACAACCTTCCAGGAAACTTTTAAGGTCAGGATTGACGTTGCAGTTTAGAGTTTTAAATATATAGAGTAAACATGAGAGGATGTGCAGTGACTTAATATCTAACATATTCAGATATTTGAGTAAGGGTACCGAGTGCTGTCTGGGGCCAGAGTTAGATATTATTCTAATAGCAGCTTTGTGTTGAGTAATTAGAGGACGTAAATGATTTTGGGTAGTAGAACCCCAAGCACAATTACCATAATTGAGATAAGGATAGATGACGGAGTAATAGAGTGTCACCAGGGCAGGGCGAAGTACATAATATCTGATCTTGGAAAGAATACCAACAGTTTTAGAAACTTTTTTCCTATATTTAGAATGTGTCCCTGGAAATTCAGCTTGTTATCGATGAGAACACTATGGAATTTGCCATCTACTTTGTTACTGATCTGGATATTGTTTATTCTTAGATTAATTTAATTTGAAGATTTATTACCAAATAAAATATAGAAAGTTTTGTCAATGTTAAGCGTGAGTTTGTTGGCAGTTAGCCAAAGGTGGACTTTATGTAGTTCAGTATTCACTGTGACATTTAGAGCAAGAGGGGCAGGACTGGAGAAAATGAAGGTTGAGTCATCAGCAAATAAGATTGGTTTGAGCTGTTGGGAGGCTTGTGCAAGGTCATTAATGTAGATGAGAAAGAGGAGAGGGTCAAGTATGCTGTCCTGTGGAACACCAATGTTGATGGGTAGTGTAGGAAAAATTGAATTATTCACAGAAACATACTGGAGCCTGTCAGTTAGGTAAGACTGAAGATATTGGAGAGAGTGACCTCTGACTCCATAATGATGTAATTTAAGAAGAATGTTTTGGTGGTTGACAGTGTCAAAAGCCTTACGCAGGTCCACAAATAACCCAACAGGGAACTCATTTTTATCAAGAGCTGCATGTATCAAGTTAATCATACTAATAAGTGCATCGTTAGTGCTTTTTTGGGGTCTGAAGCCATATTGGCAAGAACTAAGTATATTGTGTTTGGCTAGATAGGAGTAAAGCTGCTAATAGATTAGTATTTAAATATTTTTGACAAGTTAGATAGAACTGATATAGGTCTGAAGTTGTTGACATCAGTGAGATCACCACATTTATGGACTGGGGTTACTCTCGCTTTTTTTTAGAATATCTTTAAAGGTTTGGAGTTCAAGTGACTTGTTGTAGAGCAATGCAATGGCAGGAGCAAAAGATCTGGAGGCTTTTGTGTAAGTTAGAGTTGGTATCTCAGCAAGGGCACTTGACTTTGTTTTAAGGGAAAGAATTATCTCATTAACGTCTTTTGTTAATTAACATCCTTTGTTAATGCTGCAAGCAGTTTACACTGTATAGAGGAATACTACAAGCAGTTTACACTGTATAGACGAAATACTACAAACAGTTTACATTGTATGGAGGAATACTACAAGCAGTTTACACTGTATAGAGAAAATACTACAAACAGTTTACATTGTATAGAGGAATACTACAAGCAGTTTACATTGTATAGAGTAATACTACAAGCAGTTTACATTGTATAGAGGAATACTACAAGCAGTTTACATTGTAGAGTAATACTACAAGCAGTTTACATTGTATAGAGGAATACTACAAGCAGTTTACATTGTATAGAGGAATACTACAAGCAGTTTACATTGTATAGAGTAATACTACAAGCAGTTTACATTGTATAGAGGAATACTACAAGCAGTTTACATTGTATAGAGGAATACTACAAGCAGTTTACATTGTATAGAGTAATACTACAAGCAGTTTACATTGTATAGAGGAATACTACAAGCAGTTTACATTGTATAGAGGAATACTACAAGCAGTTTACATTGTATAGAGTAATACTACAAGCAGTTTACATTGTATAGAGGAATACTACAAGCAGTTTACACTGTATAGAGGAAATACTACAAACAGTTTACATTGTATAGATGAATACTACAAGCAGTTTACATTGTATAGAGGAATACTACAAGCAGTTTACATTGTATAGAGGAATACTACAAGCAGTTTACATTGTATAGAGGAATACTACAAGCAGTTTACATTGTATAGAGTAATACTACAAGCAGTTTACATTGTATAGAGGAATACTACAAGCAGTTTACACTGTATAGAGGAAATACTACAAACAGTTTACATTGTATAGATGAATACTACAAGCAGTTTACATTGTATAGAGGAATACTACAAGCAGTTTACATTGTATAGAGGAATACTTCAAGCAGTTTACATTGTATAGAGGAATACTACAAGCAGTTTACATTGTATAGAGTAATACTACAAGCAGTTTACATTGTATAGAGGAATACTACAAGCAGTTTACACTGTATAGAGGAAATACTACAAACAGTTTACATTGTATAGAGGAAATACTACAAACAGTTTACACTGTATAGAGGAATACTGCAAGCAGTTTACACTGTATAGAGGAATACCACAAGCGGTTAACACTGTATAGAGGAATACAACAAGCAGTTTACACTGTATAGAGGATTACTACAAGCAGTTTACACTGTACAGAGGAATACTATAACAAGTTTACACTGTATAGAAGAATACCACAAGCAGTTTACACTGTAGAGGAATACTACAGCAGTTTACACTGTATAGAAGAATACCACAAGCAGTTTACACTGTAGAGGAATACTACAGCAGTTTACACTGTACACCAGGTCATACTCAGACACAATGAAAGATCTAGCCGTCGCATGGACCCTTTAGGAATACATTTTGTTTATACTGGTAAACTGTGTATGGATTCTTTAGAGGTCTTTATGTATTTGATTAACGCTTCAATACACGCGTAGTATACCTTGTATATATCTATATCGATATATATGTGACGCATTAGTAAGAACTCGATGGGTTAGGAGGGTTGCATGGGTTCGCTTGTTTCTGGTGAGGCAATATAGTTGCATTTTTTACGGAGTGGCGAATTCAGAGACGTGACGGCACGAAGAACGTTTTTGGATAGTTCACCCTTTAAACACATCCGTTTTCTGTTTTTCCCGCCTCTTATCATCCCCGCTAAGGCGCCTAAGCGCCCCACCTCACCAAACTTGTTCATATGTGGCAATAGCTCACTTTTCTTACACAAAACAAGGTACACACCCATCCCCCCCGTCTTCTGACGACCAGGGCGTCGTGAAGTTGCGAGCCTTGCTTATGTAAGCAAGCCACGAGACAACGACATCTGCCCGAAACGCTTTGCGTAATAGTGGCTTTAGGCATTGTATGTACTAGCTCT
>NC_091163.1:3033472-3038472 GCF_040958095.1 Procambarus clarkii | reverse complement strand
GTACCAAAGGAGCCCTGTACCAAAGTAGCAGTGTACCAAAGGAGCCCTGTACCAAAGTAGCAGCGTACCAAAGGAGCCCTGTACCAAAGTAGCAGCGTACCAAAGGAGCCCTGTACCAAAGGAACCCTGTACCAAAGGAGCAGCGAACCAAATTAGCCATGTACCAAAGTAGCAGCGTACCAAAGGATCCCTGTACCAAAGTAGCAGCGTACCAAAGGAGCCTTGTACCAAAGTAGCAGCGAACCAAATTAGCCCTGTACCAAAGTAGCAGCGTACCAAAGGAGCCCTGTACCAAAGGAACCCTGTACCAAAGTAGCAGCGAACCAAATTAGCCATGTACCAAAGTAGCAGCGTACCAAAGGATCCCTGTACCAAAGTAGCAGCGAACCAAATTAGCCCTGTACCAAAGTAGCAGCGAACTAAAGGAGCCCTGTACCAAAGGAGCCCCTATACCAAAGTAGCAGCGTATCAAAGGAGCCCTGTACCAAAGTAGCAGCGAACTAAAGGAGCCCTGTACCAAAGGAGCCCTGTACCAAAGGAGCCCTGTACCAAAGGAGCCCTGTACCAAAGTAGCAGCGTATCAAAGGAGCCCTGTACCAAAGTAGCAGCGAACTAAAGGAGCCCTGTACCAAAGGAGCCCTGTACCAAAGTAGCAGCGAACTAAAGGAGCCCTGTACCAAAGGAGCCCTGTACCAAAGTAGCAGCGTATCAAAGGAGCCCTGTACCAAAGTAGCAGCGAACTAAAGGAGCCCTGTACCAAAGTAGCAGCGTACCAAAGGAGCCCTGTACCAAAGGAGCCCCTATACCAAAGTAGCAGCGTACCAAAGGAGCCCTGTACCAAAGTAGCAGCGTACCAAAGGAGCCCTGTACCAAAGGAGCCCCTATACCAAAGTAGCAGCGTACCAAAGGAGCCCTGTACCAAAGTAGCAGCGTACCACAGGCCACGTGAGGCCACCACAATGTTGCACACACACACAGTAAACACAGCAAAAACTGGTCCAGTGATGTTGACACGTAGTGAAGGTGGAGAGCGTGGCCGCGGCCCCCCCACCATTGACCTCCCACCCTCACCTGTCTGTTGACCTCCCTCCCTCACCTGTCTGTTGACCTCCCTCCCTCACCTGTCTGTCAACCTCCCACCCTCACCTGTCTATTGACCTCCCACCCTCACCTGTCTATTGACCTCCCTCCCTCACCTGTCTATTGACCTCCCACCCTCACCTGTCTATTAACCTCCCACCCTCACCTGTCTATTGACCTCCCACCCTCACCTGTCTATTGACCTCCCTCCCTCACCTGTCTGTCGGCAACACGTGCGGGTTTGTTATTGTTATTATTAACAGCTTCATTGACAAGATTAATGTAGTATTTTGCCTATTTGGAGTAATTCAATGAGGTCTAATTGCAGTGAGGATGCTGCTCATATACACTGTCACATACGCATATACTGTGTGTGTGTGTGTGTGTGTGTGTGTGTGTGTGTGTGTGTGTGTGTGTGTGTGTGTGTGTGTGTGTGTGTGTGTGTGTGTGTGTGTGTGTGTTTACTAGTTGTGTTTTTACGGGGGTTGAGCTTTGCTCTTTCGGCCCGCCTCTCAACTGTCAATCAACTGTTTACTAACTACTTTTTTTTTTTTCCACACCACACACACACACACACACCCCAGGAAGCAGCCCGTGACAACTGACTAACTCCCAGGTACCTATTTACTGCTAGGTAACAGGGGCATTCAGGGTGAAAGAAACTTTGCCCATTTGTTTCTGCCTCATGCGGGAATCGAACCCGCGCCACAGAATTACGAATCCTGCGCGCTATCCACCAGGCTACGAGGCCCCCTCGTAGCGTGTGTGTGTGTGTGTGTGCGTGTGTGTGTGTACTCACCTAATTGTGCTTGCGGGGATTGAGCTTTGGCTCTTTGGGCCCGCCTCTCAACGCGTTTCGTAATACCTTATTACATTTTCAAAGACTTTAGTTTACACACACACAACTGTAACCTGAAAACACTAAACAGAGTTTTACTTATACCTAAACTAAACAGGTTGTCTTACATACTCGCATTTGGGTGAGGTGATATGTTGCAACAGTTTTGGATGAGGTGAACAAACTTTTGACCAACACAAGACAGAACACGGAACAATGAGTATTAATTGGATAAATGAGAGGGAAGAATGGAAGTAACTGCAGAGGGCCTATTGGCCCATACTTCCTCTTGATGCTTCTATATTGGAGCGGAGTCTTGAAGTGGGTAGAATATAGTTGTGTATTAATTGGCTGTTGATTGCTGGTGTTGACTTCTTGATGTGTAGTGCCTCGCAGATGTCGAGCCGCCTGCTATCGCTGTATCTATCGATGATTTCTGTGTTGTTTGTTAAGACTTCTCTGGTGATGGACTGGTTGTGGGAAGAGATTATATGTTCCTTAATGGAGCCCTGTTGCTTATGCATCGTTAATCGCCTAGAAAGAGATGTTGTTGTCTTGCCTATATACTGAGTTCTTTGGGGCTTACAGTCCCCAAGTGGGCATTTGCAGTTACTTCCATTCTTCTCTCTCATGGGTGGCGTGAACAGGCTTCATTCATTCTGAAAATGACTTAAGTGGCCAATATCTGTTCAAAATGACTTAAGTGGCCAATATCTGTTCAAAATGACTTAAGTGGCCAATATCTGTTCAAAATGACTTAAGTGGCCAATATCTGTTCAAAATGACTTAAGTGGCCAATATCTGTTCAAAATGACTTAAGTGGCCAATATCTGTTCAAAATGACTTAAGTGGCCAATATCTGTTCAAAATGACTTAAGTGGCCAATATATGTTCAAAATGACTTAAGTGGCCAATATATGTTCAAAATGACTTAAGTGGCCAATATCTGTTCAAAATGACTTAAGTGGCCAATATCTGTTCAAAATGACTTAAGTGGCCAATATCTGTTCAAAATGACTTAAGTGGCCAATATCTGTTCAAAATGACTTAAGTGGCCAATATCTGTTCAAAATGACTTAAGTGGCCAATATCTGTTCAAAATGACTTAAGTGGCCAATATCTGTTCAAAAGGTGAACTAAATTGTTCTTATCTATTAATATAGAATTTTTTTTCAATTTTCAGACACTTAAGAGGTGACGTAGAGAAATGATTTCCAATCCGAAAGTGACGTAATCATTATATAATCACTCACTGAGAGACGTAAACACTTTATAATCATTGAATGAGAAACGTAAATGTTTATACTCATTCACTGAGAGGCGTAAACGGCTTTATACTCATAAACTGAGAAACGTAAACATTCTATAGTCATTCACTGAGATTTGTAAACAGTAATATTCCAATGAAACATTTAATCTCCGTTCACAGAACGCTGGATAACAGCTGACACAGTACACAACACACACCACATACTCATCCACAGTACAACAACACAACAGCTGATCGTCATCCATGCACACCAAAACACAACATATCCATTCACAAAATAAGGTACTACTACCAGCTGATCCCCGACTGAGAGTCGCAACAGTAAACATAAACAAAGCCACGTGGCCCAGCCGAGCATGCCTGCGACCCCCACACGTCTCGTAGGGGCGGAAAACGTGCGGCTGATAATGAACTCGACGACCTTGTGTGTTGATAACTCTTCTCTCTCTGTCTTGTGACCGGCTTTCCACTTCATCCTTCTCTCCCTCTTTGTTCTTTCCTTCTTTTCCATCCCTAAGCATTCTCCTCTCCTATATGTTTTTATTCCTCCCTTCCCAGTCCTCTCTGTATTATCTTCTATCCTACCTATTTAATCCTTTCACATCCTTCTCTTTTATAGCAGGTGTAATGGGGTTATTCATGCCCGTGTTAAGGGGGTTATTCATGCCCGTGTTAAGGGGGTTATTCATGCCCGTGTTAAGGGGATATTCATGCCCGTGTTAAGGGGGTTATTCATGCCCGTGTTAAGGGGATATTCATGCCCGTGTTAAGGGGTTATTCATGCCCGTGTTAAGGGGGTTATTCATGCCCGAGTTAAGGGGTTATTCATGCCCGTGTTAAGGGGTTATTCATGCCCGTGTTAAGGGGTTATTCATGCCCGTGTTAAGGGGTTATTCATGTCCGTGTTAAGGGGTTATTCATGCCCTTGTTAAGGGGTAATTCATGCCCGTGTTAAGGGGGTTATTCATGCCCGTGTTAAGGGGATATTCATGCCCGTGTTAAGGGGTTATTCATGCCCGTGTTAAGGGGGTTATTCATGCCCGTGTTAAGGGGTTATTCATGCCCGTGTTAAGGGGTTATTCATGCCCGTGTTAAGGGGTTATTCATGCCCGTGTTAAGGGGTTATTCATGTCCGTGTTAAGGGGTTATTCATGCCCGTGTTAAGGGGTTATTCATGCCCGTGTTAAGGGGGTTATTCATGCCCGTGTTAAGGGGATATTCATGCCCGTGTTAAGGGGTTATTCATGCCCGTGTTAAGGGGATATTCATGCCCGTGTTACGGGGTTATTCATGCCCGTGTTAAGGGGTTATTCATGCCCGTGTTACGGGGTTATTCATGCCCGTGTTACGGGGTTATTCATGCCCGTGTTAAGGGGTTATTCATGCCCGTGTTACGGGGTTATTCATGCCCGTGTTAAGGGGTTATTCATGCCCGTGTTACGGGGTTATTCATGCCCGTGTTAAGGGGTTATTCATGCCCGTGTTAAGGGGTTATTCATGCCCGTGTTACGGGGTTATTCATGCCCGTGTTAAGGGGTTATTCATGCCCGTGTTACGGGGTTATTCATGCCCGTGTTACGGGGTTATTCATGCCCGTGTTAAGGGGTTATTCATGCCCGTGTTAAGGGGTTATTCGTACCCGTGCCACCTCTTGGGTGGTATAAGGTTCATCGATCAATCTCTTTTTTTTTTTGTACCTCCCCTTTCTCCTGTAATCTTCCCGTTTCATCCAGTTATTCTGTTTTCTTATGTCTCCTTTACGGTTGATAGGCCTTAATAACCCTCCAGAGGTTGATAGGCCTTAATAACCCT
>NC_091163.1:3018472-3028472 GCF_040958095.1 Procambarus clarkii | reverse complement strand
CTCCTAAATCCCCTTTTCGTGAATTAGTGTCTACTGTCACCCTATCCACAGCCGTGACTCTCTCTCTATCCAGAAAACCTCATTAGAACAAGAACAAAAACCAGCTAACGTATAAAACATTTAATACACAAGAACATACATTATAAAGGTATATAATATACAACAGTACTGTACAACACTCTATGCTGCTACAACCCGGTAGCACTCCAATATATTTTTATTTTGTTTTTTTAATTTTGCCCCGAGGGGCGAGTTTATTGGGCAGCGCCACTCATCCTGTGAGTGGACACACCGCCATAGTGACAGTATTGGGCAGCGCCACTCATCCTGTGAGTGGACACACCGCCATAGTGACAGTATTGGGCAGCGCCACTCATCCTGTGAGTGGACACACCGCCATAGTGACAGTATTGGGCAGCGTCACTCATCCTGTGAGTGGACACACCGCCATAGTGACAGTATTGGGCAGCGCCACTCATCCTGTGAGTGGACACACCGCCATAGTGACAGTATTGGGCAGCGCCACTCATCCTGTGAGTGGACACACCGCCATAGTGACAGTATTGGGCAGCGTCACTCATCCTGTGAGTGGACACACCGCCATAGTGACAGTATTGGGCAGCGCCACTCATCCTGTGAGTGGACACACCGCCATAGTGACAGTATTGGGCAGCGCCACTCATCCTGTGAGTGGACACACCGCCATAGTGACAGTATTGGGCAGCGTCACTCATCCTGTGAGTGGACACACCGCCATAGTGACAGTATTGGGCAGCGCCACTCATCCTGTGAGTGGACACACCGCCATAGTGACAGTATTGGGCAGCGTCACTCATCCTGTGAGTGGACACACCGCCATAGTGACAGTATTGGGCAGCGCCACTCATCCTGTGAGTGGACACACCGCCATAGTGACAGTATTGGGCAGCGCCACTCATCCTGTGAGTGAACACACCGCCATAGTGACAGTATTGGGCAGCGCCACTCATCCTGTGAGTGTACACACCGCCATAGTGACAGTATTGGGCAGCGCCACTCATCCTGTGAGTGGACACACCGCCATAGTGACAGTATTGGGCAGCGCCACTCATCCTGTGAGTGGACACACCGCCATAGTGACAGTATTGGGCAGCGCCACTCATCCTGTGAGTGGACACACCGCCATAGTGACAGTATTGGGCAGCGCCACTCATCCTGTGAGTGGACACACCGCCATAGTGACAGTATTGGGCAGCGCCACTCATCCTGTGAGTGTACACACCGCCATAGTGACAGTATTGGGCAGCGCCACTCATCTTGTGAGTGGACACACCGCCATAGTGACAGTATTGGGCAGCGCCACTCATCCTGTGAGTGGACACACCGCCATAGTGACAGTATTGGGCAGCGCCACTCATCCTGTGAGTGGACACACCGCCATAGTGACAGTATAGGGCAGCACCACTCATCCTGTGAGTGGACACACCGCCATAGTGACAGTATAGGGCAGCACCACTCATCCTGTGAGTGGACACACCGCCATAGTGACAGTATAGGGCAGCACCACTCATCCTGTGAGTGGACACACCGCCATAGTGACAGTATAGGGCAGGACCACTCATCCTGTGAGTGGACATACCACTATAGCAGCATGTACAACACTCCCCAATAGGAAGAAAACCCGCTGGGTTGTTCATCCTGTCACTTGTACCCAGACACAGCTGGGACTTGCTTAACTGTCTCAAGTGAACAGCTCCTCAAACAAGAAGATTAACATCTATCAACTCTTAAAAGCTTACGTTATCTTGCGGGTTCAATATTATAGCCTGACTTCACCAACTCTCCATATCAAGCGGCTGCACAACTCTTGGCTCACAACCTACCATCCCCTCACTGCTGGGGGCTGAAATACCTGGAACATCTACATAAGTATTCCACACAAAAGAAGAAATCAATCTCTCACCTTACACTGTGTCTTACATGCCAGTAAGTATTCAAACACTTCACTTATACTATAATGTGTCCATAATGGTCCGCTGTTCTGCTCCTGGAGGCACATTACCAATTCATATCTCCAGGTCCTCCAAAATATTAGGGAAGGCACTTCTGCAGTTCTCTCAACTTGCTGCACAACGAAGTCCTTCTCCCACGTCGGTGACGCTCCTTCACTGGTTCCACAAAGTCACGTGTAGCTCCCCTACACTGCATGAAGTTCAACTCCTCACGATGGAGCCCTGATCTACCTCAGAGTTCAGCATACACTTCTTCTCCGGCCTTGAAGTTTCTCCATTAACTTCTTCCCCACACTAATCTGCAATTCCATTTCCTTACCAATAAAAATGTTTTCCTAACAAAATATAAGTAATAGACTTATATCCCAGCATTAAATCTCGCCCTCCGATACTGCACCGCGCCATCCAACTGTGGTGGATGGCGCGAATTAGTGTACTCCCCCATCCTGGACGAGTCCAAGCTGTAAACATGTCTTGACACCTGGTTGGCTGGGGGGCTGCTGCTCCTCAGTCGCCCCTTGATCTCAATTGAGAGCGGACGTATCACTGCTCCCTCCAGCATGTCCCCTTAACCTTAATTCCTTATTTTAGCTCAATAAAATCTCTATCCTATGTACACATATGTTCACTATGATCACTGGGCACTCAAACACTGGTAGCTAATCTAACTGATTAAACAAGCTTACCGCAGGAATCTATTAGACGTGGGGCACTACTCTTTGGCGCTCACACAGGTTGCCCACAAAAATCGCTTTAGGACTGCTTCATAAGACTTCCTCCAGTCCGGACTTGAGTACATGGAGTCACCCGGCAGGCTCCACACAGAAACACCTGCTTACTTCCTTCCTCTCGAAGGAGCACACCATTAAAGTTCCACACAGGTACAACCAATCACTCGATTCTGGGACGCCTCAAATATATTCAAACCTCAGAGAAATGGTGGACTATGTTCCCAATATCTTCCTCAACTTTGAAACAAGTAATCCTCGCTTCACCGCTAACACAGGGCATTATATTCTTCCTTCTTCCAGGAGATCAACAAAGTACAACCATCTCTGACGACTGCTGTAACTCAAGTAATGTCACGACGTCATGCTAGCGTCACGTCACGTCATCAAAGTATCAACATCTCATTTCATGTCACCTTATTAGAAGCTCATCCTCTGCTCGTATTCTTAGATTACTCACTGACGTTTATTCAATTATTTAATACATACATCTTTCCTCTGACCTCGCAGTCTCAGGTCCGGAAAGCAGAATAACTCTCACTGGGTAGACTCGTTCCTCCTGGCTACATGGGCTCCGGTGGACCCCATGTTAAGTAGTGCTCACTTAGTAGTGAGCACTACTCCTGGGCAGTAAGATCTTCACATACAAATTACAATGTGTGGCACACACATTACAACACGTCATAGATTCCTGTTGTAAGCCTCTTTAATCAGTTGTTAGATTAGCTACCAGTGTTTGAGTGCCCAGCAATCATAGTGAACATATGTGTATGTAGGGTAGAGATTTTATTGAGCCATTGAGCTAAAATAAGGAATTAGTGTTAAGAAAACATGCTGGAGGGAGCAGTGATACGTCCACTCTCGATGGAGGTCAAGGGGCGACTGAAGAGAGGCTGCCCCCCAGCCACGAAGGTCCCAGCAGCGTGTCAAGACATGTTTACAGCTTGGACACGTCCAGGATGGGGGAGTACCCACCAGCGACGGAGGGCGAGATTTAATGCTGGGATATAAGTTTATTACTTATGTTTTGTTAGGAAAACATTTTTATTGGCATGGTAATGGAATTGCAGGTTTGTCTGGGGAAGAGGTTAATGGAGGAACTTCAAGGTTGGAGAAGAAGTTAATGGAGGAACTTCGAGGATGGAGAAGAAGTTAATGGAGGAACTTCAAGGTTGGAGAAGAAGTTAATGGAGGAACTTCGAGGTTGGAGAAGAAGTTAATGGAGGAACTTCGAGGTTGGAGAAGAAGTTAATGGAGGAACTTCGAGGTTGGAGAAGAAGTTAATGGAGGAACTTCGAGGTAGGAGAAGAAGTTAATGGAGGAACTTCGAGGTTGGAGAAGAAGTTAATGGAGGAACTTCGAGGTTGGAGAAGAAGTTAATGGAGGAACTTCGAGGTTGGAGAAGAAGTTAATGGAGGAACTTCGAGGTTGGAGAAGAAGTTAATGGAGGAACTTCAAGGTTGGAGAAGAAGTTAATGGAGGAACTTCGAGGCCGGAGAAGAAGTGTATGCTGAACTCTGAGGTAGATCAGGGCTCCATCGTGAGGAGTTGAACTTCATGCAGTGTAGGGGAGCTACACGTGACTTTGTGGAACCAGTGAAGGAGCGTCACCGACGTGGGAGAAGGACTTCGTTGTGCAGCAAGTTGAGAGAACTGCAGAAGTGCCTTTCCTGATATTTTGGAGGACCTGGAGATATGTATTGGTAATGTGCCTCCAGGAGCAGAACAGAGGATCTTTATGGACAGAATAGTGTATAAGTGGAGTGTTTGAATACTTACTGGCATGTAAGACACAGTGTAAGGTGAGAGATTGATGTTTTCTTTTACTTCTACTAAGCTGACTGTGACGCAGACTCACGCTCCTGTTACTTAGCTGACTGTGACGCAGACTCAAGCTCCTGTTACTAAGCTGACTGTGACGCAGACTCACGCTCCTGTTACTTAGCTGACTGTGACGCAGACTCAAGCTCCTGTTACTAAGCTGACTGTGACGCAGACTCACGCTCCTGTTACTAAGCTGACTGTGACGCAGACTCAAGCTCCTGTTACTAAGCTGACTGTGACGCAGACTCACGCTCCTGTTACTAAGCTGACTGTGACGCAGACTCACGCTCCTGTTACTAAGCTGACTGTGACGCAGACTCAAGCTCCTGTTACTAGGCTGACTGTGACGCAGACTCACGCTCCTGTTACTAAGCTGACTGTGACACAGACTCACGCTCCTGTTACTAAGCTGACTGTGATGCAGACTCACGCTCCTGTTACTAAGCTGACTGTGATGCAGACTCACGCTCCTGTTACTAAGCTGACTGTGATGCAGACTCACGCTCCTGTTACTAAGCTGACTGTGACACAGACTCACGCTCCTGTTACTAAGCTGACTGTGACACAGACTCACGCTCCTGTTACTAAGCTGACTGTGACAGAGACTCACGCTCCTGTTACTAAGCTGACTGTGACACTCACGCTCCTGTTACTAAGCTGACTGTGACACAGACTCACGCTCCTGTTACTAAGCTGACTGTGACACAGACTCACGCTCCTGTTACTAAGCTGACTGTAACAGACTCACGCTCCTGTTACTAAGCTGACTGTGACACAGACTCACGCTCCTGTTACTAAGCTGACTGTGACACAGACTCACGCTCCTGTTACTAAGCTGACTGTAACAGACTCACGCTCCTGTTACTAAACTGACTGTGACACAGACTCACGCTCCTGTTACTAAGCTGACTGTGACACAGACTCACGCTCCTGTTACTAAGCTGACTGTAACAGACTCACGCTCCTGTTACTAAGCTGACTGTGACACAGACTCACGCTCCTGTTACTAAGCTGACTGTGACACAGACTTACGCTCCTGTTACTAAGCTGATTGTGACGCAGACTCAAGCTCCTGTTACTAAGCTGACTGTGACACAGACTCACGCTCTTATTACTAAGCTGACTGTGACGCAGACTCAAGCTCCTGTTACTAAGCTGACTGTGACACAGACTCACGCTCCTGTTACTAAGCTGACTGTAACACAGACTCACGCTCCTGTTACTAAGCTGACTGTAACACAGACTCACGCTCCTGTTACTAAGCTGACTGTAACACAGACTCACGCTCCTGTTACTAAGCTGACTGTAACACAGACTCACGCTCCTGGTACTATGCTGACTGTGACGCAGACTCACGGTCCTGTTACTATGCTGACTGTGACGCAGACTCACGCTCCTGTTACTATGCTGACTGTGACGCAGACTCACGCTCCTGTTACTATGCTGACTGTGACACAGACTCACGCTCCTGTTACTATGCTGACTGTAACAGACTCACGCTCCTGTTACTAAGCTGACTGAAACAGACTCACGCTCCTGTTACTATGCTGACTGTGACGCAGACTCACGCTCCTGTTACTAAGCTGACTGTGACGCAGACTCACGCTCCTGTTACTATGCTGACTGTGACACAGACTCACGCTCCTGTTACTATGCTGACTGTAACAGACTCACGCTCCTGTTACTAAGCTGACTGTAACAGACTCACGCTCCTGTTACTATGCTGACTGTGACGCAGACTCACGCTCCTGTTACTATGCTGACTGTGACACAGACTCACGCTCCTGTTACTAAGCAGACTGTAACAGACTCACGCTCCTGTTACTAAGCTGACTGTAACACAGACTCACGCTCCTGTTACTAAGCTGACTGTAACAGACTCACGCTCCTGTTACTAAGCTGACTGTAACACAGACTCACGCTCCTGTTACTAAGCTGACTGTAACATAGATTCATGCTCCTGTTACTAAGCAGACTGTGACATAGACTCATGATCCTGTTACTAAGCAGACTATGACATAGACTCACGCTCCTGTTACTAAGCTGACTGTAACATAGACTCACGCTCCTGTTACTAAGCTGACTGTGACGCAGACTCACGCTCCTGTTACTAAGCTGACTGTGACGCAGACTCACGCTCCTGTTACTAAGCTGACTGTGACGCAGACTCACGCTCCTGTTACTAAGCTGACTGTGACGCACTCACGCTCCTGTTACTAAGCTGACTGTGACGCAGATTCACGCTCCTGTTACTAAGCTGACTGTGACGCAGATTCACGCTCCTGTTACTATGCTGACTGTAACAGACTCACGCTCCTGTTACTAAGCTGACTGTAACAGACTCACGCTCCTGTTACTATGCTGACTGTGACGCAGACTCACGCTCCTGTTACTATGCTGACTGTGACACAGACTCACGCTCCTGTTACTAAGCAGACTGTAACAGACTCACGCTCCTGTTACTAAGCTGACTGTAACACAGACTCACGCTCCTGTTACTAAGCTGACTGTAACAGACTCACGCTCCTGTTACTAAGCTGACTGTAACACAGACTCACGCTCCTGTTACTAAGCTGACTGTAACATAGATTCATGCTCCTGTTACTAAGCAGACTGTGACATAGACTCATGATCCTGTTACTAAGCAGACTATGACATAGACTCACGCTCCTGTTACTAAGCTGACTGTAACATAGACTCACGCTCCTGTTACTAAGCTGACTGTGACGCAGACTCACGCTCCTGTTACTAAGCTGACTGTGACGCAGACTCACGCTCCTGTTACTAAGCTGACTGTGACGCAGACTCACGCTCCTGTTACTAAGCTGACTGTGACGCACTCACGCTCCTGTTACTAAGCTGACTGTGACGCAGATTCACGCTCCTGTTACTAAGCTGACTGTGACGCAGATTCACGCTCCTGTTACTAACCTAACTTATTTCCCTCTCATAACAGCTTTTAATGTTATGAATGGAGTTAGCATCTACAACCTGCTCCTTTAGGTCATCCCATTCACTCACTACCCTTACGTGTGTGTGTGTGTGTGTGTGTGTGTATGTGTGTATGTCAGGAGAGGTTAAAACAAGGGTTCAAAAGCCCAACAACAGCGGAGCTTGTCTGAGGTCAACTACGAGAGACCAAAATTGCCGCCGTAACAGCTGAACAACCCGACCCCAGGTTAAGACAGGTCAACCTGGAGGGGCTGTGAAGATCAACCCCGCGACGCCGCAGGTCAAAGGTCACCACGAAGGACATGAGAAGGTAAACAAGGAGGGAGAAATCAAGAGGCACCAGCAACACACTTTCACCATCTTCCCTTCCTCCACACCCCCCCTCCCCCAAGCCCATCCCCCCCTTCTCCTGCCCCCACTACACCCTCTTCCCTATTCCTCGTCCCCTACCTCCCTTCCCCTATTCCTTCCCATTATCTCCCCCTCCCCTTCCTCTTAATTCCCCCAATCTTATCGTTACTTCTAACTGGAGGAGGCTGTTTACCCATAAGGTAAGGCAGGTGACACAGTAAGGTAAGTGAGCAGGTGACACAGTGGGGTAAGTGAGCAGGTGACACAGTGGGGTAAGTGAGCAGGTGACACAGTGGGGTAAGTGCACAGGTGACACAGTAAGGTAAGTGCACAGGTGACACAGTGGGGCAAGTGCACAGGTGACACAGTAAGGTAAGTGCACAGGTGACACAGTGGGGCAAGTGCACAGGTGACACAGTAAGGTAAGTGCACAGGTGACACAGTGGGGTAAGTGCACAGGTGACACAGTGAGGCAAGTGCACAGGTGACACAGAGGGGCAAGTGAGCAGATGACACAGTGAGGCAAGTGCACAGGTGACACAGTGGGGCAAGTGCACAAGTGACACAGTAAGGTAAGTGAGCAGGTGACACAGTGGGGCAAGTGCACAGGTGACACAGTAAGGTAAGTGAGCAGGTGACACAGTAAGGTAAGTCACCAGATACGATAGAGCCCAATAGGCTATAAGTATACTGTACCACCAATTGACTGACAGTTGAGAGGCGGGACCATAGAGCCGAAGCCCAACCCTCCCCCCAGCAAGCACAACTAGCTGACTACATCCCCCAAAATTCATCCAATAGCAGCTGTCTAATTTCCTGATCTAGTAAACTATAGGTGTTATATAGTCGTAATGGCTTAGTGCTTTCTCCTGATTGTTCCTTCCCCCCCCCCCTCTCACTCGGACTCTCCCTTCCCTTGAGTGAAAGGATTGCCCAAACGCTTCTCTTGACTTTCCAGAAGCACTTTTCTTGGAAGAAACAACCTTGGCGGGTCCCCCACTGTCGCGAAGAAAGTTATCTTGAGCGGAAGACAAAATAAAAAATTAAAATATGCATTGCTTACAATGAAATTATTTCAGGCGTTAAAAATATGCATGGTCTACATTCTTTAGGGCGAGGGTGAGAGTGACGGTGAGTGAGTGACGGTGAGTGAGAGTGATGGTGAAAGTGACGGTGAGTGAGTGACGGTGAGTGAGAGTGATGGTGAGTGAGAGTGACGGTGAGTGAGAGCGGAGGTGAGTGAGAGTGACGGTGAGTGAGAGTGACGGTGAGTGAGTGACGGTGAGTGAGAGTGACGGTGAGTGAGTGACGGTGAGTGAGAGTGAAGGTGAGTGAGAGTGACGGTGAGTGAGTGACGGTGAGTGAGAGTGAAGGTGAGTGAGAGTGACGGTGAGTGAGAGTGACGGTGAGTGAGTGACGGTGAGTGAGAGTGAAGGTGAGTGAGAGTGACGGTGAGTGAGTGAGAGTGAAGGTGAGTGAGAGTGACGGTGAGTGAGTGACGGTGAGTGAGAGTGAAGATGAGTGAGAGTGACGGTGAGTGAGTAACGGTGAGTGAGAGTGAAGGTGAGTGAGAGTGAAGGTGAGTGAGTGACGGTGAGTGAGAGTGAAGGTGAGTGAGAGTGAAGGTGAGTGAGAGTGACGGTGAGTGAGAGTGATGGTGAGTGAGTGAAGGTGAGTGAGAGTGAAGGTGAGTGAGAGTGATGGTGAGTGAGAGTGATGGTGAGTGAGTGAGTGACGGTGAGTGAGAGTGACGGTGAGTGAGTGACGGTGAGTGAGAGTGAATGTGAGTGAGAGTGACGGTGAGTGAGTGACGGTGAGTGAGAGTGACGGTGAGTGAGTGACGGTGAGTGAGAGTGAAGGTGAGTGAGAGTGACGGTGAGTGAGAGTGACGGTGAGTGAGAGTGACGGTGAGTGAGAGCGGAGGTGAGTGAGAGTGACGGTGAGTGAGAGTGACGGTGAGTGAGAGTGACGGTGAGTGAGAGTGAAGGTGAGTGAGAGTGATGGTGAGTGAGAGTGACGGTGAGTGAGAGTGACGGTGAGTGAGAGTGACGGTGAGTGAGAGTGACGGTGAGTGAGAGTGAAGGTGAGTGAGAGTGACGGTGAGTGAGAGTGACGGTGAGTGAGAGTGACGGTGAGTGAGAGTGATGGTGAGTG
>NC_091163.1:2980972-3013472 GCF_040958095.1 Procambarus clarkii | reverse complement strand
AGATGGCGCTGTTTTTCAAAAACGCATGTTTTTACCTGTCACAGGGGTGGCATCTATATAGTAGGTATATAAAAACACGCGCGTATTCGAATGCAACGTTGTGTCAAAATTTCAAAGCAATCGGTAAAGAGGTTTCGAAGATTTCCCTCACATGAAAAATACATGAAAAACAGTTTTTCAAAAAAGCATGTTTTTACCCCGTCACAGACGTGACATCTAAATAGTATGTATATACCCACTCGGATGCGAATGGAACGTTGTGTGAAAATTTCAAAGTAATCAGTGAAGAACTTTCGGAGATTAGTGATTTTAAACAAACGAACATTTCCATTTATATATATATATATATATATATATATATATATATATATATATATATATATATATATATATATATATATATATATATATATATATATATAATAGAAGGCAAACTTAAACCACACCCACTCTCTCTCTCTCTCTGTGAATCATATAATTTCGTCCACAGCCAACCAAACTGCATTTAAATACAGTCTCAGCTAAAATAAAATATTTCATTATACACCAGCAAAATACACCCCCCCCTCCTCTAAACAAGGGCCACAACAGCGCTCGACAAGCACAACAAGAACAACCAGCCCCTTATAACAAGGGTGAACAAAAATCTTGACAAGTGTTATTTAGGAAAGTGGGCCGCTTGCAGCACTGGACCAGTTGCAACGATGGTCGTCGTCGGCTTCTGCAACACGACGGGTTGATCGCTTGCTGCCTCCGACACGACGCGTTGATCGCTTGCTGCCTCCGACACGACGGGTTGATCGCTTGCTGCCTCCGACACGACAGGTTGATCGCTTGCTGCCTCCGACACGACGGGTTGATCGCTTGCTGCCTCCGACACGACGCCTTGATCGCTTGCTGCCTCCGACACGACGCCTTGATCGCTTGCTGCCTCCGACACGACGCCTTGATCGCTTGCTGCCTCCGACACGACGCGTTGATCGCTTGCTGCCTCCGACACGACGCGTTGATCGCTTGCTGCCTCCGACACGACGCGTTGATCGCTTGCTGCCTCCGACACGACGGGTTGATCGCTTGCTGCCTCCGACACGACGGGTTGATCGCTTGCTGCTTCCAACACGACGGGTTGATCGCTTGCTGCCTCCGACACGACGGGTTGATCGCTTGCTGCCTCCGACACGTCGGGTTGATCGCTTGCTGCCTCCGACACGACGCCTTGATCGCTTGCTGCCTCCGACACGACGCCTTGATCGCTTGCTGCCTCCGACACGACGCCTTGATCGCTTGCTGCCTCCGACACGACGCCTTGATCGCTTGCTGCCTCCGACACGACGGGTTGATCGCTTGCTGCCTCCGACACGTCGGGTTGATCGCTTGCTGCCTCCGACACGACGCGTTGATCGCTTGCTGCCTCCGACACGACGCCTTGATCGCTTGCTGCCTCCGACACGACGCCTTGATCGCTTGCTGCCTCCGACACGACACGTTGATCGCTTGCTGCCTCCGACACGACGCGTTGATCGCTTGCTGCCTCCGACACGACGCGTTGATCGCTTGCTGCCTCCGACACGACGGGTTGATCGCTTGCTGCCTCCGACACGACGCGTTGATCGCTTGCTGAATCCGACACGACGCCTTGATCGCTTGCTGCCTCCGACACGACGCGTTGATCGCTTGCTGCCTCCGACACGACGGGTTGATCGCTTGCTGCCTCCGACACGACGCGTTGATCGCTTGCTGCCTCCGACACGACGCCTTGATCGCTTGCTGCCTCCGACACGACGCGTTGATCGCTTGCTGCCTCCGACACGACGCGTTGATCGCTTGCTGCCTCCGACACGACGCGTTGATCGCTTGCTGCCTCCGACACGACGCGTTGATCGCTTGCTGCCTCCGACACGACAGGTTGATCGCTTACTGCCTCCGACACGACGGGTTGATCGCTTGCTGCCTCCGACACTACGCCTTGATCGCTTGCTGCCTCCGACACGACGCCTTGATCGCTTGCTGCCTCCGACACGACGCCTTGATCGCTTGCTGCCTCCGACACGACGCCTTGATCGCTTGCTGCCTCCGACACGACGCCTTGATCACTTGCTGCCTCCGACACGACGCCTTGATCACTTGCTGCCTCCGACACGACGCCTTGATCGCTTGCTGCCTCCGACACGACGCCTTGATCACTCGCTGCCTCCGACACGACGCCTTGATCACTCGCTGGCTCCGACACGACGCCTTGATCGCTCGCTGCCTCCGACACGACGCCTTGATCGCTCGCTGCCTCCGACACGACGCCTTGATCGCTTGCTGCCTCCGACACGACGCCTTGATCGCTTGCTGCCTCCGACACGACGCCTTGATCGCTTGCTGCCTCCGACACGACGCCTTGATCGCTTGCTGCCTCCGACACGACGCCTTGATCGCTTGCTGCCTCCGACACGACGCCTTGATCACTCGCTGCCTCCGACACGACGCCTTGATCGCTTGCTGCCTCCGACACGACGCCTTGATCACTCGCTGCCTCCGACACGACGCCTTGATCGCTTGCTGCCTCCGACACGACGCCTTGATCGCTTGCTGCCTCCGACACGACGCCTTGATCACTCGCTGCCTCCGATACGACGCCTTGATCACTTGCTGCCTCCGACACGACGCCTTGATCACTTGCTGCCTCCGACACGACGCCTTGATCACTTGCTGCCTCCGACACGACGCCTTGATCACTTGCTGCCTCCGACACGACGCCTTGATCACTTGCTGCCTCCGACACGACGCCTTGATCACTTGCTGCCTCCGACACGACGCCTTGATCACTTGCTGCCTCCGACACGACGCCTTGATCACTCGCTGCCTCCGACACGACGCACTGTACCCGGGGCACAGTCTGGGATATGTTACATTACGGTACACTTCTATAGGAAGATGGTACACCTTCTATAGGAAGATGGTATAGAACGGTACATTTCTATAGGAAGACGGTACAGCGCGGTACACCTTCAGGAAGACGGTACACCTTCAGGAAGACGGTACACCTTCAGGAAGACGGTACACCTTCAGGAAGACGGTACACCTTCAGGAAGACGGTACCCCTTCAGGAAGACGGTACACCTTCAGGTAGACGGTACACCTTCAGGAAGACGGTACACCTTCAGGAAGACGGTACAGCGCGGTACACCTTCAGGAAGACGGTACACCTTCAGGAAGACGGAACAGCGCGGTACACCTTCAGGAAGACGGTACAGCGCGGTACACCTTCAGGAAGACGGTACACCTTCAGGAAGACGGTACAGCACGGTACACCTTCAGGAAGACGGTACACCTTCAGGAAGACGGTACACCTTCAGAAAGACGGTACACCTTCAGGAAGACGGTACAGCGCGGTACACCTTCAGGAAGACGGTACACCTTCAGGAAGACGGTACACCTTCAGGAAGACGGTACAGCGCGGTACACTTTCAGGAAGACGGTACAGCGCGGTACACCTTCAGGAAGACGGTACAGCGCGGTACACCTTCAGGAAGACGGTACACCTTCAGGAAGACGGTACAGCACGGTTCACCTTCAGGAAGACGGTACACCTTCAGGAAGACGGTACACCTTCAGGAAGACGGTACACCTTCAGGAAGACGGTACAGCGCGGTACACCTTCAGGAAGACGGTACACCTTCAGGAAGACGGTACACCTTCAGGAAGACGGTACAGCGCGGTACACTTTCAGGAAGACGGTACAGCGCTGTACACCTTCAGGAAGACGGTACAGCGCGGTACACCTTCAGGAAGACGGTACAGCGCGGTACACCTTCAGGAAGACGGAACAGCGCGGTACACCTTCAGGAAGACGGTACAGCGCGGTACACCTTCAGGAAGACGGTACACCTTCAGGAAGACGGTACAGCACGGTACACCTTCAGGAAGACGGTACACCTTCAGGAAGACGGTACACCTTCAGGAAGACGGTACACCTTCAGGAAGACGGTACAGCGCGGTACACCTTCAGGAAGACGGTACACCTTCAGGAAGACGGTACACCTTCAGGAAGACGGTACAGCGCGGTACACCTTCAGGAAGACGGTACAGCGCGGTACACCTTCAGGAAGACGGTACAGCGCGGTACACCTTCAGGAAGACGGTACACCTTCAGGAAGACGGTACAGCACGGTTCACCTTCAGGAAGACGGTACACCTTCAGGAAGACGGTACACCTTCAGGAAGACGGTACACCTTCAGGAAGACGGTACAGCCCGGTACAGCACCTGAGGTGAATGACACAGTCAAACAAGCAATAATCACCACATAATGACGATAAAAAACGGAAGCAGGAAAGGAAAATAAAGAAGGAATCAAGCAAATACCGAGACCAAAAATGAAACAATAAAGAAAAAGAAATAGTCAATAGTAGTTGTAGTAATAGTTGTAGCAATAGTAGTAGTAGTACAAGTAGTAGCAACAGGGGCAGCTGCTGCAACACTAGTCTAGTAGTAGTGTTAATAGTAGTAGTAATAGTAGTAGTAATAGTAGTAGTAATAGTAGTAGTAACAGTGTTAATAGTAGTAGTAATAGTAGTAGTAACAGTGTTCATAGTAGTAGTAATAGTAGTAGTAACAGTGTTCATAGTAGTAGTAATAGTAGTAGTAATAGTAGTAGTAACAGTGTTAATAGTAGTAGTAATAGTAGTAGTAATAGTAGTAGTAACAGTGTTCATAGTAGTAGTAATAGTAGTAGTAACAGTGTTCATAGTAGTAGTAATAGTAGTAGTAATAGTAGTAGTAACAGTGTTAATAGTAGTAGTAATAGTAGTAGTAATAGTAGTAGTAACAGTGTTAATAGTAGTAGTAATAGTAGTAGTAATAGTAGTAGTAACAGTGTTAATAGTAGTAGTAGTAGTGTTAATAGTAGTAGTAATAGTAGTAGTAATAGTAGTAGTAACAGTGTTAATAGTAGTAGTAATAGTAGTAGTAATAGTAGTAGTAACAGTGTTAATAGTAGTAGTAATAGTAGTAGTAACAGTGTTCATAGTAGTAGTAATAGTAGTAGTAATAGTAGTAGTAACAGTGTTAATAGTAGTAGTAGTAGTGTTAATAGTAGTAGTAATAGTAGTAGTAATAGTAGTAGTAACAGTGTTAATAGTAGTAGTAATAGTAGTAGTAATAGTAGTAGTAACAGTGTTAATAGTAGTAGTAATAGTAGTAGTAATAGTAGTAGTAACAGTGTTAATAGTAGTAGTAATAGTAGTAGTAATAGTAGTAGTAACAGTGTTAATAGTAGTAGTAATAGTATTAGTAATAGTAGTAGTAACAGTGTTAATAGTAGTAGTAGTAGTGTTAATAGTAGTAGTAATAGTAGTAGTAATTGTAGTAGTAACAGTGTTAATAGTAGTAGTAATAGTAGTAGTAATAGTAGTAGTAACAGTGTTAATAGTAGTAGTAATAGTAGTAGTAACAGTGTTAATAGTAGTAGTAATAGTAGTAGTAATAGTAGTAGTAACAGTGTTAATAGTAGTAGTAATAGTAGTAGTAATAGTAGTAGTAACAGTGTTAATAGTAGTAGTAATAGTAGTAGTAATAGTAGTAGTAACAGTGTTAATAGTAGTAGTAATAGTAGTAGTAATAGTAGTAGTAACAGTGTTAATAGTAGTAGTAATAGTAGTAGTAATAGTAGTAGTAACAGTGTTAATAGTAGTAGTAATAGTAGTAGTAATAGTAGTAGTAACAGTGTTAATAGTAGTAGTAGTAGTGTTAATAGTAGTAGTAATAGTAGTAGTAATAGTAGTAGTAACAGTGTTAATAGTAGTAGTAGTAGTGTTAATAGTAGTAGTAATAGTAGTAGTAATAGTAGTAGTAACAGTGTTAATAGTAGTAGTAGTAGTGTTAATAGTAGTAGTAATAGTAGTAGTAATAGTAGTAGTAACAGTGTTAATAGTAGTAGTAATAGTAGTAGTAATAGTAGTAGTAACAGTGTTAATAGTAGTAGTAATAGTAGTAGTAATAGTAGTAGTAACAGTGTTAATAGTAGTAGTAATAGTAGTAGTAATAGTAGTAGTAACAGTGTTAATAGTAGTAGTAGTAGTGTTAATAGTAGTAGTAATAGTAGTAGTAATAGTAGTAGTAACAGTGTTAATAGTAGTAGTAGTAGTGTTAATAGTAGTAGTAATAGTAGTAGTAATAGTAGTAGTAACAGTGTTAATAGTAGTAGTAGTAGTGTTAATAGTAGTAGTAATAGTAGTAGTAATAGTAGTAGTAACAGTGTTAATAGTAGTAGTAATAGTAGTAGTAATAGTAGTAGTAACAGTGTTAATAGTAGTAGTAATAGTAGTAGTAATAGTAGTAGTAACAGTGTTAATAGTAGTAGTAATAGTAGTAGTAATAGTAGTAGTAACAGTGTTAATAGTAGTAGTAATAGTAGTAGTAATAGTAGTAGTAACAGTGTTAATAGTAGTAGTAATAGTAGTAGTAATAGTAGTAGTAACAGTGTTAATAGTAGTAGTAATAGTAGTAGTAATAGTAGTAGTAACAGTGTTAATAGTAGTAGTAATAGTAGTAGTAATAGTAGTAGTAGTAGTGTTAATAGTAGTAGTAATAGTAGTAGTAATAGTAGTAGTAACAGTGTTAATAGTAGTAGTAGTAGTGTTAATAGTAGTAGTAATAGTAGTAGTAATAGTAGTAGTAACAGTGTTAATAGTAGTAGTAGTAGTGTTAATAGTAGTAGTAGTAGTAGTAGTAGTAGTGTTAATAGTAGTAGTAGTAGTAGTAGTGTTAATAGTAGTAGTAGTAGTGTTAATAGTAGTAGTAGTAGTAGTAGTGTTAATAGTAGTAGTAGTAGTGTTAATAGTAGTAGTAGTAGTAGTAGTGTTAATAGTAGTAGTAGTAGTAGTAGTAGTGTTAATAGTAGTAGTAGTAGTAGTAGTAGTAGTAGTGTTAATAGTAGTAGTAGTAGTAGTAGTAGTGTTAATAGTAGTAGTAGTAGTAGTAGTAGTAGTAGTGTTAATAGTAGTAGTAGTAGTAGTAGTGTTAATAGTAGTAGTAGTAGTGTTAATAGTAGTAGTAGTAGTAGTAGTGTTAATAGTAGTAGTAGTAATAACAGCAGCAGCAAAGGAAAGAAACAAAAGAGGAAGCAGAGAAACTGCAAAAAAAGAATATTAAATTATAATAATTTTAGACAAATGTGAAAGCAGTTGAGCAACTTGGCCTTGAGAAAGTGCAGGCAGTAGTGGAGTTAGGGTCCCGACGGTGATGACAGTGTCGTCCCCGACGGTGATGACAGTGACAGCCCCGACGGTGATGACAGTGTCGGCCCCGACGGTGATGGCAGTGTCGTCCCCGACGGTGATGGCAGTGTCGTCCCCGACGGTGATGACAGTGTCGTCCCCGACGGTGATGACAGTGTCGTCCCCGACGGTGATGACAGTGTCGTCCCCGACGGTGATGACAGTGTCGTCCCCGACGGTGATGACAGTGTCGTCCCCGACGGTGATGACAGTGTCGGCCCCGACGGTGATGACAGTGTCGGCCCCGACGGTGATGACAGTGTCGTCCCCGACGGTGATGACAGTGTCGTCCCCGACGGTGATGACAGTGTCGTCCCCGACGGTGATGGCAGTGTCGTCCCCGACGGTGATGACAGTGTCGTCCCCGACGGTGATGACAGCGTCGTCCCCGACGGTGATGACAGTGTCGTCCCCGACGGTGATGACAGTGTCGTCCCCGACGGTGATGACAGCGTCGTCCCCGACGGTGATGACAGTGTCGTCCCCGACGGTGATGACAGTGTCGTCCCCGACGGTGATGACAGTGTCGTCCCCGACGGTGATGGCAGTGTCGTCCCCGACGGTGATGGCAGTGTCGTCCCCGACGGTGATGACAGTGTCGTCCCCGACGGTGATGACAGTGTCGTCCTCGACGGTGATGACAGTGTCGGCCCCGAGGGTGATGACAGCGTCGTCCCCGACGGTGATGACAGTGTCGTCCCCGACGGTGATGACAGTGTCGGCCCCGAGGGTGATGACAGTGAAGACCACAGGAGAAGCATGACAGGCAGCAACAAAGAATATGACAGGCAGCAACAAAGAATATGACAGGCAGCAACAAAGAATATGACAGGCAGCAACAAAGAATATGACAGGCAGCAACAAAGAATATGACAGGAAGCAACAAAGAATATGACAGGCAGCAACAAAGAATATGACAGGCAGCAACAAAGAATATGACAGGCAGCAACAAAGAATATGACAGGCAGCAACAAAGAATATGACAGGCAGCAACAAAGAATATGACAGGCAGCAACAAAGAATATGACAGGCAGCAACAAAGAATATGACAGGAAGCAACAAAGAATATGACAGGCAGCAACAAAGAATATGACAGGCAGCAACAAAGAATAAGACAGGCAGCAACAAAGAACATGACAGGCCGCAACAAAGAACATGACAGGCAGCAACAAAGAATAAGACAGGCAGCAACAAAGAATATGACAGGCAGCAACAAAGAATATGACAGGCAGCAACAAAGAATAAGACAGGCAGCAACAAAGAACATGACAGGCAGCAACAAAGAACATGACAGGCAGCAACAAAGAATATGACAGGCAGCAACAAAGAACATGACAGGAAGCAACAAAGAACATGACAGGCAGCAACAAAGAATATGACAGGCAGCAACAAAGAATATGACATGCAGCAACAAAGAATATGACAGGAAACTAACAAGACTGCTAAGAATAAGCAGACCAAAATACAGTATACCTCTCCACTTATACTTTGCCTCGACAAGTCTCAGAGACCTCACACCCTGTTATACCAGACCTGTAAAATATACTCGTACAAACATACTCACTTTTGTATACAAAACTGAACGGGTCTTATAAAACTCCTGGTTAAGTATTATACACACTGGGTAGTGTGTATAGCACTGGGAAGATTTAGTAATATAAACTTTCCCTTATATAAAGGTGGCAGAAGGATGGTATATTAACCCCAGATAGTCATTATAAAATAAATATAATGAGAATAAATAGTATTTATGGATACATGTGTGTATTTACTATTTGCTGTCAAGAATGAACCTGTTAGCTCCTGGGCCCCAATCTTTCTCATCGGTGTAATTTTTCTTCTATTATATATTTTTGTCTCTAAGACATATACACGCACACTCAGCCTGGTGGCTGAGTGAACAGCGCTTGGGACTCGTAATCCTAGGGATCGAGTTCGATCCCCGGTGATGGCAGGAAAAAATGGGCTGAGTTCCTTTCACCCTGATGCGCCTATTCACCTAGCAGTAAATAGGTACCTGGGAGTTAGACAGCTGTTAGGGGGGCTGCTTCCTGGCGGGGGGTGTATGTGTGTGAAAAAAATCAGTTGATTGACAGTTGAGAGGCGGGCCGAAAGAGCAGAGCTCAACCCCCGCAAGCACAACTAGGTGAATACACACACACACACACACACACACACACACACACACACACACACACACAGGAAGCAGTTCCGTAACATCTGTCTAACTCCCAGGTACCTATTTACTGCTAGGTAACAGGCGCATCAGGGTGAAAGAAACTCTGCCCATTTGTCTCTGCCAGCGCCGGGAATCGAACCCAGGCCACAGGATTACGAGTCCCGCGCGCTGTCCACACAGCTACCAGACCACACACAGACATATGTGTGTGTGTGTGTGTGTGTGTGCGTGTGTGCGTGTGTGTGTGTGTGTGTGTGTGTGTGTGTGTGTGTGTGTGTGTGTGTGTGTGTGTGTGTGTGTGTGTGTGTGTGTGTGTGTGTGTGTGTTGTGCACTACTTTGGTTATGCCAATTCCCCGTGGATAGCAGCTCCATCTGCTAGAGTGGTAGTGAAGATGGGGAGACTAGCCAGGGGCAGGATACACACGGGTAATCCCACACTACCTGCCCTACTGCTGTCCATACATGTGACATAATTCCATCCGGGTGACCTTAAAGGGTTGGCAGAATTTTGCAACGGCAACAAATGTGATTTGCACTGTGCAGCGTTCAGGCTCATCTTGGCGCCATGACTGACTTTGTCCTGTTACTGTCTGGAATATCATCCTCTGGAGTGTCCACAACTGAGATTAGTCAGGCTGTTCTCGTCAGTTTCTGCAGAGACACCTGTATGACAGCCTGGTTGATCAGGTATCCTTTGGAGGTGTTTATCCAGTTCTCTCTTGAACACTGTGAGGGGTCGGCCAGTTATGTCCCTTATGTGTAGTGGAAGCGTGTTGAACAGTCTCGGGCCTCTGATGTTGATAGTTCTCTCTTGAACACTGTGAGGGGTCGGCCAGTTATGTCCCTTATGTGTAGTGGAAGCGTGTTGAACAGTCTCGGGCCTCTGATGTTGATAGTTCTCTCTTGAACACTGTGAGGGGTCGGCCAGTTATGCCCCTTATGTGTAGTGGAAGCGTGGTGAACAGTCTCGGGCCTCTGATGTTGATAGTTCTTTCTTGAACACTGAGGGGTCGGCCAGTTATGTCCCTTATGTGAAGTGGAAGCGTGTTGAACAGTCTCGGGCCACTGATGTTGATAGTTCTCTCTTGAACACTGTGAGGGGTCGGCCAGTTATGTCCCTTATGTGTAGTGGAAGCGTGTTGAACAGTCTCGGGCCTCTGATGTTGATAGTTCTCTCTTGAACACTGTGAGGGGTCGGCCAGTTATGCCCCTTATGTGTAGTGGAAGCGTGTTGAACAGTCTCGGGCCTCTGATGTTGATAGTTCTTTCTTGAACACTGAGGGGTCGGCCAGTTATGTCCCTTATGAGTAGTGGAAGCGTGTTGAACAGTCTCGGGCCTCTGATGTTGATAGTTCTTTCTTGAACACTGTGAGGGGTCGGCCAGTTATGTCCCTTATGTGTAGTGGAAGCGTGTTGAACAGTATCGGGCCTCTGATGTTGATAGTTCTTTCTTGAACACTGAGGGGTCGGCCAGTTATGTCCCTTATGTGTAGTGGAAGCGTGTTGAACAGTCTCGGGCCTCTGATGTTGATAGTTCTTTCTTGAACACTCTGAGGGGTCGGCCAGTTATGTCCCTTATGTGTAGTGGAAGCGTGTTGAACAGTCTCGGGCCTCTGATGTTGATAGTTCTTTCTTGAACACTGTGAGGGGTCGGCCAGTTATGTCCCTTATGTGTAGTGGAAGCGTGTTGAACAGTCTCGGGCCTCTCATGTTGATAGTTCTCTCTTGAACACTCTGAGGGGTCGGCCAGTTATGTCCCTTATGTGTAGTGGAAGCGTGTTGAACAGTCTCGGGCCTCTGATGTTGATAGTTCTCTCTTGAACACTCTGAGGGGTCGGCCAGTTATGTCCCTTATGTGTAGTGGAAGCGTGTTGAACAGTCTCGGGCCTCTGATGTTGATAGAGTTCTCTCTCAAAGTACCTGTTGCACCTCTGCTCTTCAACGGGGGTATTCTGCACATCCTGCCATGCCTTCTGGTCTCATGTGATGTTATTTCTGTGTGCAGGTTTGGGACCAGCCCCTCTACTATTTCCCACGTGTAAATATTATGTATCTCTCCCGCCTGCGCTCAAGAGAATACAGACTTAGGCTCTTTAGTCGGTCCCAATAGTTTAGATGATTTACTGAGTGGATTCTAGCAGTAAAGGATCTCTGCACGCTCTCCAGGTCAGCAATTTCTCCAGCTTTGAAAGGGGCTGTCATTGTGCAGCAGTACTCCACTCTAGAGAGCACTAGCGTTTTGAAAAGTATCATCATCGGTATAGCATCTCTAGTGTGAAAAGTTCTTGTTACCCAACCTGTCATTTTTCTTGCAGTTGTGACGACTACTTTATTGTGTTCTTTAAAGGTAAGGTCTTCCGACATGAGTACACCCAGATCCTTTGCAATGCCTTTTCGTTCGTTTTTCGAGATCTTGATGTTATCTTGAGGTGATTTCGGGGCTTAGCGTTCCCGCGGCCCGGTCCTCGACCAGGCCTCCTTTTTTGATACACATCCCCAGGAAGCAGCCCGTAGCAGCTGTCTAACTCCCAGGTACCTATTGACAGCTAGGTAAGAGGGGCCATCAGTGTGAAAGAAACTGCCCATTTGTTTCTGCCTCCACCGGGGATCGAACCCGGAACCCCAGGACTACGAATTAAAAGCGATGTCCACTCAACCCCCAGGGATCGCTTAAAGCAAAAACTGGCATGAAAAAAACGTGATTCCTTACATTAACGAATCGAAAGGTTAAAGAAATATATCTGAAGTAAGAAAATAAGGTCCATACCATGGACAACGCAGCGGGTTTTCTTCCTGTTGGGGAGTGTTGTACATGCTGCTGTGGCGGTGTGTCCACTCACAGGACGAGTGACGCTGCCCAATACTGTCACTATGGCGGTGTGTCCACTCACAGGATGAGTGGCGCTGCCCAATACTGTCACTATGGCGGTGTGTCCACTCACAGGACGAGTGACGCTGCCCAATACTGTCACTATGGCGGTGTGTCCACTCACAGGATGAGTGGCGCTGCCCAATACTGTCACTATGGCGGTGTGTCCACTCACAGGACGAGTGACGCTGCCCAATACTGTCACTATGGCGGTGTGTCCACTCACAGGATGAGTGGCGCTGCCCAATACTGTCACTATGGCGGTGTGTCCACTCACAGGACGAGTGACGCTGCCCAATACTGTCACTATGGCGGTGTGTCCACTCACAGGATGAGTGACGCTGCCCAATACTGTCACTATGGCGGTGTGTCCACTCACAGGATGAGTGACGCTGCCCAATACTGTCACTATGGCGGTGTGTCCACTCACAGGATGAGTGACGCTGCCCAATACTGTCACTATGGCGGTGTGTCCACTCACAGGATGAGTGGCGCTGCCCAATACTGTCACTATGGCGGTGTGTCCACTCACAGGATGAGTGGCGCTGCCCAATACTGTCACTATGGCGGTGTGTCCACTCACAGGATGAGTGGCGCTGCCCAATACTGTCACTATGGCGGTGTGTCCACTCACAGGATGAGTGGCGCTGCCCAATACTGTCACTATGGCGGTGTGTCCACTCACAGGATGAGTGGCGCTGCCCAATACTGTCACTATGGCGGTGTGTCCACTCACAGGATGAGTGACGCTGCCCAATACTGTCACTATGGCGGTGTGTCCACTCACAGGACGTGTGACGCTGCCCAATACTGTCACTATGGCGGTGTGTCCACTCACAGGACGAGTGACGCTGCCCAATACTGTCACTATGGCGGTGTGTCCACTCACAGGACGAGTGGCGCTGCCCAATACTGTCACTATGGCGGTGTGTCCACTCACAGGACGAGTGACGCTGCCCAATACTGTCACTATGGCGGTGTGTCCACTCACAGGATGAGTGGCGCTGCCCAATACTGTCACTATGGCGGTGTGTCCACTCACAGGATGAGTGACGCTGCCCAATACTGTCACTATGGCGGTGTGTCCACTCACAGGACGTGTGACGCTGCCCAATACTGTCACTATGGCGGTGTGTCCACTCACAGGACGAGTGACGCTGCCCAATACTGTCACTATGGCGGTGTGTCCACTCACAGGACGAGTGGCGCTGCCCAATACTGTCACTATGGCGGTGTGTCCACTCACAGGACGAGTGACGCTGCCCAATACTGTCACTATGGCGGTGTGTCCACTCACAGGACGAGTGACGCTGCCCAATACTGTCACTATGGCGGTGTGTCCACTCACAGGACGAGTGACGCTGCCCAATACTGTCACTATGGCGGTGTGTCCACTCACAGGATGAGTGACGCTGCCCAATACTGTCACTATGGCGGTGTGTCCACTCACAGGACGAGTGACGCTGCCCAATACTGTCACTATGGCGGTGTGTCCACTCACAGGATGAGTGACGCTGCCCAATACTGTCACTATGGCGGTGTGTCCACTCACAGGACGTGTGACGCTGCCCAATACTGTCACTATGGCGGTGTGTCCACTCACAGGACGTGTGACGCTGCCCAATACTGTCACTATGGCGGTGTGTCCACTCACAGGACGAGTGACGCTGCCCAATACTGTCACTATGGCGGTGTGTCCACTCACAGGACGAGTGACGCTGCCCAATACTGTCACTATGGTGGTGTGTCCACTCACAGGACGAGTGACGCTGCCCAATACTGTCACTATGGTGGTGTGTCCACTCACAGGACGAGTGACGCTGCCCAATACTGTCACTATGGCGGTGTGTCCACTCACAGGACGTGTGACGCTGCCCAATACTGTCACTATGGCGGTGTGTCCACTCACAGGACGAGTGACGCTGCCCAATACTGTCACTATGGCGGTGTGTCCACTCACAGGACGAGTGACGCTGCCCAATACTGTCACTATGGTGGTGTGTCCACTCACAGGACGAGTGACGCTGCCCAATACTGTCACTATGGTGGTGTGTCCACTCACAGGACGAGTGACGCTGCCCAATACTGTCACTATGGCGGTGTGTCCACTCACAGGACGAGTGACGCTGCCCAATACTGTCACTATGGCGGTGTGTCCACTCACAAGACGAGTGACGCTGCCCAATACTGTCACTATGGTGGTGTGTCCACTCACAGGACGAGTGACGCTGCCCAATACTGTCACTATGGCGGTGTGTCCACTCACAGGACGAGTGACGCTGCCCAATACTGTCACTATGGCGGTGTGTCCACTCACAGGACGAGTGGCGCTGCCCAATACTGTCACTATGGCGGTGTGTCCACTCACAGGATGAGTGACGCTGCCCAATACTGTCACTATGGCGGTGTGTCAACTCACAGGACGAGTGACGCTGCCCAATACTGTCACTATGGCGGTGTGTCCACTCACAGGACGAGTGCCGCTGCCCAATACTGTCACTATGGCGGTGTGTCCACTCACAGGACGAGTGACGCTGCCCAATACTGTCACTATGGCGGTGTGTCCACTCACAGGATGAGTGGCGCTGCCCAATACTGTCACTATGGCGGTGTGTCCACTCACAGGATGAGTGGCGCTGCCCAATACTGTCACTATGGCGGTGTGTCCACTCACAGGACGAGTGACGCTGCCCAATACTGTCACTATGGCGGTGTGTCCACTCACAGGACGAGTGACGCTGCCCAATACTGTCACTATGGTGGTGTGTCCACTCACAGGACGAGTGACGCTGCCCAATACTGTCACTATGGTGGTGTGTCCACTCACAGGACGAGTGACGCTGCCCAATACTGTCACTATGGCGGTGTGTCCACTCACAGGACGAGTGACGCTGCCCAATACTGTCACTATGGCGGTGTGTCCACTCACAAGACGAGTGACGCTGCCCAATACTGTCACTATGGTGGTGTGTCCACTCACAGGACGAGTGACGCTGCCCAATACTGTCACTATGGCGGTGTGTCCACTCACAGGACGAGTGACGCTGCCCAATACTGTCACTATGGCGGTGTGTCCACTCACAGGACGAGTGGCGCTGCCCAATACTGTCACTATGGCGGTGTGTCCACTCACAGGATGAGTGACGCTGCCCAATACTGTCACTATGGCGGTGTGTCCACTCACAGGACGAGTGACGCTGCCCAATACTGTCACTATTGCGGTGTGTCCACTCACAGGACGAGTGCCGCTGCCCAATACTGTCACTATGGCGGTGTGTCCACTCACAGGACGAGTGACGCTGCCCAATACTGTCACTATGGCGGTGTGTCCACTCACAGGATGAGTGGCGCTGCCCAATACTGTCACTATGGCGGTGTGTCCACTCACAGGATGAGTGGCGCTGCCCAATACTGTCACTATGGCGGTGTGTCCACTCACAGGACGAGTGACGCTGCCCAATACTGTCACTATGGCGGTGTGTCCACTCACAGGATGAGTGACGCTGCCCAATACTGTCACTATGGCGGTGTGTCCACTCACAGGACGAGTGGCGCTGCCCAATACTGTCACTATGGCGGTGTGTCCACTCACAGGATGAGTGACGCTGCCCAATACTGTCACTATGGCGGTGTGTCCACTCACAGGACGAGTGACGCTGCCCAATACTGTCACTATGGCGGTGTGTCCACTCACAGGACGAGTGGCGCTGCCCAATACTGTCACTATGGCGGTGTGTCCACTCACAGGACGAGTGACGCTGCCCAATACTGTCACTATGGCGGTGTGTCCACTCACAGGACGAGTGGCGCTGCCCAATACTGTCACTATGGCGGTGTGTCCACTCACAGGACGAGTGACGCTGCCCAATACTGTCACTATGGCGGTGTGTCCACTCACAGGATGAGTGACGCTGCCCAATACTGTCACTATGGCGGTGTGTTCACTCACAGGACGAGTGACGCTGCCCAATACTGTCACTATGGCGGTGTGTCCACTCACAGGATGAGTGACGCTGCCCAATACTGTCACTATGGCGGTGTGTCCACTCACAGGATGAGTGACGCTGCCCAATACTGTCACTATGGCGGTGTGTCCACTCACAGGATGAGTGACGCTGCCCAATACTGTCACTATGGCGGTGTGTCCACTCACAGGATGAGTGGCGCTGCCAAATACTGTCACTATGGCGGTGTGTCCACTCACAAGATGAGTGGCGCTGCCCAATACTGTCACTATGGCGGTGTGTCCACTTACAGGATGAGTGACGCTGCCCAATACTGTCACTATGGCGGTGTGTCCACTTACAGGATGAGTGACGCTGCCCAATACTGTCACTATGGCGGTGTGTCCACTCACAGGATGAGTGGCGCTGCCCAATACTGTCACTATGGCGGTGTGTCCACTCACAGGATGAGTGACGCTGCCCAATACTGTCACTATGGCGGTGTGTCCACTCACAGGATGAGTGACGCTGCCCAATACTGTCACTATGGCGGTGTGTCCACTCACAGGATGAGTGACGCTGCCCAATACTGTCACTATGGCGGTGTGTCCACTCACAGGATGAGTGACGCTGCCCAATACTGTCACTATGGCGGTGTGTCCACTCACAGGATGAGTGACGCTGCCCAATACTGTCACTATGGCGGTGTGTCCACTCACAGGATGAGTGACGCTGCCCAATACTGTCACTATGGCGGTGTGTCCACTCACAGGATGAGTGACGCTGCCCAATACTGTCACTATGGCGGTGTGTCCACTCACAGGATGAGTGACGCTGCCCAATACTGTCACTATGGCGGTGTGTCCACTCACAGGATGAGTGGCGCTGCCCAATACTGTCACTATGGCGGTGTGTCCACTCACAGGATGAGTGACGCTGCCCAATACTGTCACTATGGCGGTGTGTCCACTCACAGGATGAGTGACGCTGCCCAATACTGTCACTATGGCGGTGTGTCCACTCACAGGATGAGTGACGCTGCCCAATAAACTCGCCCATCGTTGCAAAATTAAAAAACAACAAATTAATTTAAATCTTTAATCTGCTCCATTTGCGAGTCAATGTTCGGTGGCTGAGAGGAGCGCAGAAGGGAATCATAACTCGCGATTTACACGAGAACAAATCTGGAGGCAGTGCGATGGGATCGAACTGCTGGCGAGAGGAGGGGGATGTGCGTGAGAGGGATGAGAGGAGTGGGATGGGAAGTGTGTGTGTGGGTGGAAGGGTTGGGATGGTGGGGAGGGATGGAGGATGGAGGATACCGTTAATCCACCATGACCGCGTGGAACTATGACCTTCAAGTGTGTACCATTGTTATTATTACGTATTTGTCGCCTAGGGAGCCGGTCGGCCGAGCGGACAGCACACTGGCCTTGTGATCCTGTGGTCCCGGGTTCGATCCCGGGCGCCGGCGAGAAACAATGGGCAGAGTTTCTTTCACCCTATGCCCCTGTTACCTAGCAGTAAAATAGGTACCTGGGTGTTAGTCAGCTGTCACGGGCTGGTTCCTGGGGGTGAAGGCCTGGTCGAGGACCGGGCCGCGGGGACACTAAAGCCCCGAAATCATCTCAAGATAACCTCAAGATAGAATAACACACCAGGGTGTACTGGGTGTACTCCCAGTGTACTGGGTGTACTCCCAGTGTACTGGGTGTACTCCCAGTGTACTGGGTGTACTCCCAGTGTACTGGGTGTACCCCCAGTGTACTGGGTGTACCCCCAGTGTACTGGGTGTACTCCCAGTGTACTGGGTGTACTCCCGGTGTACTGGGTGTACTCCCAGTGTACTGGGTGTACTCCCAGTGTACTGGGTGTACTCCCAGTGTACTGGGTGTACTCCCAGTGTACTGGGTGTACTCCCAGTGTACTGGGTGTACTCCCGGTGTACTGGGTGTACCCCCAGTGTACTGGGTGTACTCCCAGTGTACTGGGTGTACTCCCAGTGTACTGGGTGTACTCCCGGTGTACTGGGTGTACTCCCAGTGTACTGGGTGTACTCCCAGTGTACTGGGTGTACTCCCAGTGTACTGGGTGTACTCCCAGTGTACTGGGTGTACTCCCGGTGTACTGGGTGTACTCCCAGTGTACTGGGTGTACTCCCAGTGTACTGGGTGTACTCCCAGTGTACTGGGTGTACTCCCAGTGTACTGGGTGTACTCCCAGTGTACTGGGTGTACTCCCAGTGTACTGGGTGTACCCCCAGTGTACTGGGTGTACTCCCAGTGTACTGGGTGTACTCCCAGTGTACTGGGTGTACCCCCAGTGTACTGGGTGTACTCCCAGTGTACTGGGTGTACTCCCAGTGTACTGGGTGTACCCCCAGTGTACTGGGTGTACTCCCAGTGTACTGGGTGTACTCCCAGTGTACTGGGTGTACTCCCGGTGTACTGGGTGTACTCCCAGTGTACTGGGTGTACTCCCAGTGTACTGGGTGTACTCCCGGTGTACTGGGTGTACTCCCAGTGTACTGGGTGTACTCCCGGTGTACTGGGTGTACTCCCAGTGTACTGGGTGTACTCCCAGTGTACTGGGTGTACTCCCAGTGTACTGGGTGTACTCCCAGTGTACTGGGTGTACTCCCAGTGTACTGGGTGTACTCCCAGTGTACTGGGTGTACTCCCAGTGTACTGGGTGTACTCCCAGTGTACTGGGTGTACTCCCGGTGTACTGGGTGTACTCCCGGTGTACTGGGTGTACTCCCAGTGTACTGGGTGTACTCCCAGTGTACTGGGTGTACTCCCAGTGTACTGGGTGTACTCCCAGTGTACTGGGTGTACTCCCAGTGTACTGGGTGTACTCCCAGTGTACTGGGTGTACTCCCAGTGTACTGGGTGTACTCCCAGTGTACTGGGTGTACTCCCGGTGTACTGGGTGTACTCCCGGTGTACTGGGTGTACTCCCAGTGTACTGGGTGTACTCCCAGTGTACTGGGTGTACTCCCAGTGTACTGGGTGTACCCCCAGTGTACTGGGTGTACTCCCGGTGTACTGGGTGTACTCCCGGTGTACTGGGTGTACTCCCGGTGTACTGGGTGTACTCCCAGTGTACTGGGTGTACTCCCGGTGTACTGGGTGTACTCCCGGTGTACTGGGTGTACTCCCAGTGTACTGGGTGTACTCCCAGTGTACTGGGTGTACTCCCGGTGTACTGGGTGTACTCCCAGTGTACTGGGTGTACTCCCGGTGTACTGGGTGTACTCCCAGTGTACTGGGTGTACTCCCGGTGTACTGGGTGTACTCCCGGTGTACTGGGTGTACTCCCAGTGTACTGGGTGTACTCCCAGTGTACTGGGTGTACTCCCAGTGTACTGGGTGTACTCCCGGTGTACTGGGTGTACTCCCGGTGTACTGGGTGTACTCCCGGTGTACTGGGTGTACTCCCAGTGTACTGGGTGTACTCCCAGTGTACTGGGTGTACTCCCAGTGTACTGGGTGTACTCCCAGTGTACTGGGTGTACTCCCGGTGTACTGGGTGTACTCCCGGTGTACTGGGTGTACTCCCAGTGTACTGGGTGTACTCCCAGTGTACTGGGTGTACTCCCAGTGTACTGGGTGTACTCCCGGTGTACTGGGTGTACTCCCGGTGTACTGGGTGTACTCCCGGTGTACTGGGTGTACTCCCGGTGTACTGGGTGTACTCCCGGTGTACTGGGTGTACTCCCGGTGTACTGGGTGTACTCCCAGTGTACTGGGTGTACTCCCGGTGTACTGGGTGTACTCCCGGTGTACTGGGTGTACTCCCAGTGTACTGGGTGTACTCCCGGTGTACTGGGTGTACTCCCGGTGTACTGGGTGTACTCCCGGTGTACTGGGTGTACTCCCGGTGTACTGGGTGTACTCCCGGTGTACTGGGAGTACTCCCAGTACACTGGGTGTACTCCCAGTGTACTGGGTGTACTCCCAGTGTACTGGGTGTACTCCCGGTGTACTGGGTGTACTCCCGGTGTACTGGGTGTACTCCCAGTGTACTGGGTGTACTCCCGGTGTACTGGGAGTACTCCCAGTACACTGGGAGTACTCCCAGTACACTGGGTGTACTCCCAGTGTACTGGGTGTACTCCCGGTGTACTGGGTGTACTCCCAGTGTACTGGGTGTACACCCAGTGTACTGGGTGTACCCCCAGTACACTGGGTGTACTCCCAGTGTACTGGGTGTACTCCCGGTGTACTGGGTGTACTCCCAGTGTACTGGGTGTACACCCAGTGTACTGGGTGTACCCCCAGTACACTGGGTGTACTCCCAGTGTACTGGGTGTACTCCCGGTGTACTGGGTGTACTCCCAGTGTACTGGGTGTACTCCCAGTGTACTGGGTGTACTCCCAGTGTACTGGGTGTACTCCCAGTGTACTGGGTGTACTCCCAGTGTACTGGGTGTACTCCCGGTGTACTGGGTGTACTCCCAGTGTACTGGGTGTACTCCCAGTGTACTGGGTGTACTCCCGGTGTACTGGGTGTACTCCCGGTGTACTGGGTGTACTCCCAGTGTACTGGGTGTACTCCCGGTGTACTGGGTGTACTCCCAGTGTACTGGGTGTACTCCCGGTGTACTGGGAGTACTCCCAGTGTACTGGGTGTACTCCCAGTGTACTGGGTGTACTCCCAGTGTACTGGGTGTACTCCCGGTGTACTGGGTGTACTCCCAGTGTACTGGGTGTACTCCCGGTGTACTGGGAGTACTCCCGGTGTACTGGGTGTACTCCCAGTGTACTGGGTGTACTCCCAGTGTACTGGGTGTACCCCCGGTGTACTGGGTGTACCCCCGGTGTACTGGGTGTACCCCCAGTGTACTGGGTGTACCCCCAGTGTACTGGGTGTACTCCCAGTGTACTGGGTGTACTCCCAGTGTACTGGGAGTACTCCCAGTGTACTGGGTGTACTCCCAGTGTACTGGGTGTACTCCCGGTGTACTGGGTGTACTCCCAGTGTACTGGGTGTACTCCCAGTGTACTGGGAGTACTCCCAGTGTACTGGGTGTACTCCCAGTGTACTGGGTGTACTCCCAGTGTACTGGGTGTACCCCCGGTGTACTGGGTGTACCCCCGGTGTACTGGGTGTACCCCCAGTGTACTGGGTGTACTCCCAGTGTACTGGGTGTACCCCCAGTGTACTGGGTGTACTCCCGGTGTACTGGGTGTACCCCCGGTGTACTGGGTGTACCCCCGGTGTACTGGGTGTACTCCCGGTGTACTGGGTGTACCCCCGGTGTACTGGGTGTACCCCCGGTGTACTGGGTGTACCCCCAGTGTACTGGGTGTACTCCCAGTGTACTGGGTGTACCCCCAGTGTACTGGGTGTACCCCCGGTGTACTGGGTGTACTCCCGGTGTACTGGGTGTACTCCCGGTGTACTGGGTGTACCCCCGGTGTACTGGGTGTACCCCCGGTGTACTGGGTGTACTCCCGGTGTACTGGGTGTACTCCCGGTGTACTGGGTGTACTCCCGGTGTACTGGGTGTACTCCCAGTGTACTGGGTGTACTCCCAGTGTACTGGGTGTACCCCCAGTGTACTGGGTGTACCCCCAGTGTACTGGGAGTACTCCCAGTGTACTGGGTGTACTCCCAGTGTACTGGGTGTACTCCCAGTGTACTGGGAGTACTCCCAGTGTACTGGGTGTACTCCCAGTGTACTGGGTGTACTCCCAGTGTACTGGGTGTACTCCCAGTGTACTGGGTGTACTCCCAGTGTACTGGGTGTACTCCCAGTGTACTGGGTGTACTCCCAGTGTACTGGGTGTACTCCCAGTGTACTGGGTGTACTCCCAGTGTACTGGGAGTACTCCCAGTGTACTGGGTGTACTCCCAGTGTACTGGGTGTACTCCCAGTGTACTGGGTGTACTCCCAGTGTACTGGGAGTACTCCCAGTGTACTGGGTGTACTCCCAGTGTACTGGGTGTACTCCCAGTGATATAACACCCAAGATAAAGTGAAGGCATGCGATGTAGACAAACAGGCTCCCAGGCGTTAAAGAGAATATAAGGAGCAGGTAAACAGAAGACAAACGGGAGGTAAGAAGCGAGGGAATGAGAGACAAAGAGAGAGACAAAGAGAGGTAACGGGAGGTAGAGAGGCCACACAAACAAACAAACAAACAACAACACAGAGTATTAACTGTGTAAATATTCAGCGGAAAGTGTAAACAAAGGTGACGTCATCGGGGCATGAGAGTGTGTTTACCCTTCGCCAGAGTCCAGCTACGAGTAAACCAAGTTTGGTGAGTTTACTCACAGGTATACACAGGTATACATGATAGTATACAGACAAAATTTAATTATGTGTTGAGTAAATGACTTGAATACATATGATGAAGATTTTTTGGGGGGGCCTGACGGCTGAGTGGACAACGCTCGGGGTTTGTAGTCCTAAGGTTCCTGGTTCGATCCCCGGTAGAGGCGGAAACAAATGGGTAGAGTTTTTTTTCACCCTGATGTCCCTGTTCACCTAGCAGTAACATAGGTACCTGAGAGTTAGACAGCTGCTACGGGCTGCTTCCTGGGAGAGGGGGTATGTAACAAAAAGGAGGCCTGATCGAGGACCGGGCCGCGGGGACGCTAAGCCCCGAAATCATCTCAAGACAACCTATCACCTCAAGATAAGGTTTAAAGTACTTGAAGGTACAGCTCTGTGTCACACGCTTTGTCTGTCGATCCTGTGGTTCTGGGTTCGATCCCGGGCGCCGGCGAGAAACAATGGGCAGAGTTTCTTTCACCCTATGCCCCTGTTACCTAGCAGTAAAACAGGTACCTGGGTGTTAGTTAGCTGTCACGGGCTGCTTCCTGGGGGTGGAGGCCTGGTCGAGGACCGGGCCGCGGGGACACTAAAAAAAAAAAGCCCCGAAATCATCTCAAGATAACTCAAGGTAACTTTAGTTTTGATAACCCTGTACACCATAGTACAAAGATTGATGTACTAAGCAATTAGATAGTAGGACTTTGTACTATTAACTTTATAGTCGGGAAAAAAATGAAGGTTAAAAAAAAAAACTTTTAATATTCCTAGGCCTAGTATAGTACAGATATATACTATATTAGGCCTCAGATGGCGTGTGTTAGGCCTGGGAAGCTTGGGTGAGGTTAGTTTGGGTTTGCAACATCAGTAGAAAATAGATTTTCCGGTTTGTCCAACTCAATAGTACCGATTTCTACTTTCGAATTGCGTTGTAACGTCGGTATATGTTCTATGGTGCTCGTCGTTACTATGAGTACTACCGAAACAGGAGGATGGCTGGTCTCTGTGTGTGTGTGTGTGTGTGTGTGTGTGTGTGTGTGTGTGTGTGTGTGTGTGTGTGTGTGTGTGTGTGTGTGTGTGTGTGTCTCTCTCTCTCTCCCTCTCTCTCTCTCTCTCTCTCTCTCTTTAAACTAATACTAGGGTTCATTAGGGTTGTCGAGTAAAGTATCTGGTGAAACTGCAAGCAAGAGCTGTTATCCTACCTCAGCCCATTTGAAGCCTGCTCCACGATTGTTTAATTACGAATTATATTTATTTCTACACCCCCCCCCCAAAAAAAAAAATCAAAGAGCAGGCTTCAGATGAGCCGAGGTGGGATAGAACAGCTCCTGTTGCTCTGTCTCTCTTTTCCACACACTGTCCCATTTCTGAACGATCTCTCTCTCTCTCTTCCGGAAAGAAGGTGAGGTGAGGCTCCCCTTCCCTCTGTCAGTAACCTGGGGGGTGGACCAGGTGACTGGCTACACCTGTGGCCACAGCTGTAGCCCCCCAGGGGTGACTGGGGTGTTACTCAGTCTCATCCTGGACAGGATACATCTCGTTCCTGGACAGAATAACAATCATTGCTGTACAGGAAGCCTGTATACTTGGGCCTGTATGACACCCCCCCCTTCCCCCCTTCAGTGTGGGGTTGTGTGAGGTTGTGGGAGGTTGTGGGAGGTTGTGGGAGGTTGTGGGAGGTTGTGTGAGGTTGTGGGAGGTTGTGTGAGGTTGTGGGAGGTTGTGTGAGGTTGTGGGAGGTTGTGTGAGGTTGTGGGAGGTTGTGTGAGGTTGTGGGAGGTTGTGTGAGGTTGTGGGAGGTTGTGTGAGGTTGTGTGAGGTTGTGGGAGGTTGTGTGAGGTTGTGTGAGGTTGTGGGAGGTTGTGGGAGGTTGTGTGAGGTTGTGGGAGGTTGTGTGAGGTTGTGGGAGGTTGTGTGAGGTTGTGGGAGGTTGTGGGAGGTTGTGGGAGGTTGTGTGAGGTTCTGGGAGGTTGTGGGAGGTTGTGTGAGGTTGTGGGAGGTTGTGTGAGGTTGTGGGAGGTTGTGGGAGGTTGTGTGAGGTTGTGGGAGGTTGTGTGAGGTTGTGGGAGGTTGTGTGAGGTTGTGGGAGGTTGTGTGAGGTTGTGGGAGGTTGTGTGAGGTTGTGGGAGGTTGTGTGAGGTTGTGGGAGGTTGTGGGAGGTTGTGGGAGGTTGTGGGAGGTTGTGTGAGGTTGTGGGAGGTTGTGTGAGGTTGTGGGAGGTTGTGTGAGGTTGTGTGAGGTTGTGGGAGGTTGTGGGAGGTTGTGTGAGGTTGTGGGAGGTTGTGTGAGGTTGTGGGAGGTTGTGGGAGGTTGTGGGAGGTTGTGTGAGGTTGTGTGAGGTTGTGGGAGGTTGTGGGAGGTTGTGTGAGGTTGTGGGAGGTTGTGTGAGGTTGTGGGAGGTTGTGTGAGGTTGTGGGAGGTTGTGGGAGGTTGTGTGAGGTTGTGGGAGGTTGTGTGAGGTTGTGGGAGGTTGTGGGAGGTTGTGGGAGGTTGTGTGAGGTTGTGGGAGGTTGTGGGAGGTTGTGGGAGGTTGTGGGAGGTTGTGTGAGGTTGTGGGAGGTTGTGGGAGGTTGTGGGAGGTTGTGGGAGGTTGTGTGAGGTTGTGTGAGGTTGTGGGAGGTTGTGGGAGGTTGTGCGAGGTTGTGGGAGGTTGTGGGAGGTTGTGGGAGGTTGTGGGGGGTTGTGGGAGGTTGTGGGAGGTTGTGGGAGGTTGTGGGAGGTTGTGGGAGGTTGTGGGAGGTGGCCAACTGACCACAACACGTCGCGTTTAACCTCAACTTTCTAAACTGACATGAGAGGTTTTGCCCGCCACGAAGGTTGCCCTCAGGCTGGGGGACGGGTGGGGGGAGGGAGGTGGGGAAGGGGTGAGGGGTATGGGGGGGAGGGGAAGAGGTGGGTGAGGGGGAGGAGATGAGGAAGTGAGGGGGGGGGGGGGGATTGGACGTATATATCTTGCTCCTGGTATTCTTTCTTTACCTTCTTCTTCTGTTTTATTTCACTTCCTCTTTCTTCTGCCTTTCCATTTTATTCACCTATATTTCGTACCCTCTCTCTCTCTCTCTCTCTCTCTCTCTCTCTCTCTCTCTCTCTCTCTCTCTCTCTCTCTCTCTCTCTCTCTCTCTCTCTCTCTCTCTCTCTCTCAAATATTTTTTACACAGCTGGATAAAAAAACCTTTTCCTTTCCCTCAGCTCCTGGTAAGCCTTACCCTACCAATTTTCACTGGAACACGATCCACCAATCGGTTTACTACCAGATCCCCAACTACTGCTAGGGTGAACAGAGACAAACCGCTGCGGATTGGTTCCCAGTCAATCCTCCCCGGGCTTTATCACGCAGTGTGTGTGTGTGTGTGTGTGTGTGTGTGTGTGTGTGTGTGTGTGTGTGTGTGTGTGTGTGTGTGTGTGTGAATCATGTGTTGTAGCCCACAGAAGCTGTCTAACTCCCAGGTACCTATTTACTGATAGGTGAACAGAGGCATGAAGTAAAAAACAATGCTTCAAAACCATTTTCTGCTCAGGCCGGGATTCGAACCCAAGACTTTCGGCCGCGAATCTGCTCTCTCTCTCTCTCTCTCTCACCCTCACAGAATGACTCTCCGGCGCCGCCGTCCAATGATATATTTTCAAACACAAAACGCAATTTTGAATAATACTGACCAATTGGACGAGACAACCACGTCTGGTTTGACCAATAGCATGACGAGGAATTTCCAGTCAGATCCCGCCAACAGACAACCAAAAAAACCGTTCGCGAGTTCAAATTACGCGACAGAAAGACTTGGTCGGGGTTTTCGCCGCGCCAAAAAACAGCTTCGAAGTCAATACGCGACCTGTCGTTAACGGTCGTTGACTAAACCAAAAAGACACCGTCAATTTTACCCGCCGGAGGGGGCTACCAGGTGGGAGAAAAAAAAAGGTGTCCATTTACCAGACAACAAAAGCAGGTGTGTGTGTAAACCTGCGCAAGAGAAACTCTAGACGAGAGAATGAATGTAAACCCAATTCATCCCGGAAGCGGTCCGTTCGTCCAGAGGTCCACGAGTGACCTGGCAAATGTCTTCCACATTCTTGGTCGCGGAAATTGACCACCAGAGTGAGTTTGCCTCCGAATGTAAGACATTACTCGATATTTTTCGGAGAAATATATTTTTCTATATTTTTCAAATATATTATTCGATATTTTTCAGAGAAATATATTATTGGACGAGTTTCCAATAATAAAACAATGATGAATCGAAAGTTCAGAGTGGAAATACCGTGACAAATTAACTAAAAAGAAATTCAAAAAAGATTTAGATTATATTTTCAAAGCCTTGGAGGAATGGTAAATGTCTGGTAGAAGAAATTGATCAACAATCACCATTAAGTTTAGTAATCTTAAAATGGAAAGGACATAACAATAATAATAATAATAATAATAATAATAATAATAATAATAATAATAATAATAATAATAATAATAATAATATTTCCAACATAAATATAAGACAATAACATTACAAATAATATATTTAAAAGAATTAATGTCAACAATATTGATGGCCCATTGACGACAGATCATCAATCCTCGAAGTGCCATCACCCAATCCTAACCCCCAAAAGTGTCTTCACTTCCCACTGACCACTTAACCTTAAGGCCAAGTGCCTTGACCGCCAAGGCACTTGGCCTCAAGGGCAAGTGCCTTGACCGCCAAGGCACTTGGCCTCAAGGGCAAGTGCCTTGGCCGCCAAGGAAAGGGAAAAAAAATGCCGATACTCAAATTTCGCGAAAGCTCTCGACCTATGAAAGAAAGAAGTGCCGGACCAACCGGGCTGTGGTGGGTATGTGGGCCTGCGGGCCGCTCCAAGCAACAGCCTGGTGGACCAAACTCTCATAGGTCAAGCCTGGCCTCGGGCCGGGCTTGGGGAGTAGAAGAACTCCCAGAACCCCATCAAGCAATGTGACCATGGTGTTATTGTCCCACAAGATGCGCACAGAAGGAATCACTGGCAAAGTAGAGAGATGGATCTTCAATGTCCTCACGAACAGAAGACAGAGTGTGAGAGTTCACACAGTAAAATCCGGATCATCTACTGTGAAAAGCTCAGTCCCCCCCCCCCCCCAAGGTACTGTGCTTGCTCCAGTAGTTTTTCTCATTCTCCAGTGTGTGTTCACTTAGTTGTGTTTGCGTTGGTTGAGTTTTGCTCTTTCGGCCCGCCTCTCAACTGTCAATCAACTGTTTACTAACTACTTTATTTTTTCCACACCACACACACACCAGGAAGCAGCCCGTGACAGCTGACTAACTCTCAGGTACCTATTTACTGCTAGGTAACAGGAGCATTTAGGGTGAAAGAAACTTTGCCCATTTGTTTCTGCCTCGTGCGGGAATCGAACCCGCGCCACAGAATTACGAGTCCTGCGCGCTATCCACCAGGCTACGAGGCCCCTGTGCGTGTGTGTGTGTGTGTGTGTGTGTGTGTGTGTGTGTGTGTGTGTGCGTGTGTGTGTGTGTGTGTGCGTGTGTGTGTGTGTGCGTGTGTGTGTGTGTGTGTGTGTGTGTGTGTGTGTGTGTGCGTGCGTGCGTGCGTGCGTGCGTGTGTGTGTGTGTGTGTGTGTGTGTGTGTGTGTGTGTGTGTGTGTGTGTGTGTGTGTGTGTGTGTGTGTGTACACCAAACTAATTGGTTGTGATGGGTGTCTATACATATATGGACACGTATTGAACGAAGTGAGATATTAGCTTGAGCTAATATCTCAACTCATCCCTTTGTGTGTAGTTATTCCTCAATCAACTTATTTCAGTTTCAACTGTGCTTGGATGTGTAATGTAGTGCTTCCGGCCTTGCTGCTCAATCACCAGTAAGAGGTTGGGATGTGAGCGGAGATGAGAGGCACACAGTGATTAGTTACACCGATGGTTCCCTACACCTACTCTCTCTCACCACTATTACTGTTGTTGGAGGCCACTGTTGTCGTGAGAGGGCGTGTGACGGAGCCTATTGTGTACTCACCTAGTTGTGCTTGCGGGGGTTGAGCTCTGGCTCTTTGGTCCCGCCTCTCAACTGTCAATCAACAGGTGTACAGATTTCTGAGCCTACTGGGCTCTATCATATCTACATTTAAAACTGTGTATGGAGTCAGCCTCCACCACATCACTGCCTAATGCATTCCATCCGTTAACTACTCTGACACTGAAAAAGTTCTTTCTGACGTCCCTGTGGCTCATGTGGGTACTCAGTTTCCACCTGTGTCCCCTTGCTCGTGTACCATCCGTGTTGAATAGTTTATCCTTGTCTACCCCATCAATTCCCCTGAGGATTTTGGAGGTAGTGATCATGTCTCCCCTTACTCTTCTGTCTTCCAGTGTCGTAAGGTGCATTTTCCCGCAGCCTTTCCTCGCAACTCATGCCTCTTAGTTCTGGCACTAGTCTAGTGACATACCTCTGAACTTTTTCCAGCTTCTTCTTGTGCTTGACAAAATACGGGCTCCATGCTGGGGCCGCATACTCCAGGATTGGTCTTACGTATGTGGTATACAAGGTTCTGAATGATTCCTTACACAGGTTCCTGAACGCTGTTCTGATGTTAGCCAGCCTCGCATATGCCGCAGACGTTATTCTTTTTATGTGGGCTTCAGGAGACAGGTTTGGTGTGATATCAACTCCTAGATCTTTCTCTCTGTTCGTTTCATTAAGTACTTCATCTCCTATTCTGTATCCTGTGTCTGGCCTCCTGTTTCCACTGCCTAGTTTCATTACTTTGCATTTACTCGGGTTAAACTTTAGCAGCCATTTGTTGCACCATTCATTCAGCCTGTCTAGGTCGTCCTATAGCCTCCTACTTTCATCCTCTGTTTCAATCCTCCTCATAATTTTTGCATCATCAGCAAACATTGAGAGAAACGATTCTATACCCTCTGGGAGATCATTTACATATATCAGAAACAGTATAGGTTCAAGGACTGACCCCTGCGGGACTCCACTCGTAACGTCTCGCCAATATGAGACCTCACCCCTCACAGTGACTCGTTGTCTCCTGTTGCTTAGGTACTCCCTTATCCAATGGAGTACCTTCCCTTTCACTCCTGCCTGTATCTCCAGCTTTTTCACTAACCTCTTGTGTGGTACTGTGTCAAAAAATAAAAAGTGCCTCCTGTCTATCCCCTTTCTTGTATATCGGAACTACATTAGCTGCTTTCCAAATTTCTGGCAGTTCCCCTGTTGCCAGTGATTTGTTATACACTATGGAGAGTGGTAGGCACAGTTCTTCTGCTCCTTCCTTTAGAATCCAAGGGGAGATTCCATCTGGGCCTAAAGCCTTTGTCACATCCAACTCTAGTAAACACTTCCTTACTTCCCCGCTGGTAATCTCAAACTCTTCCAGTGGTTCCTGGTTAGCTATTCCCTCTCTTATCTCTGGGATTTCTCCTTGCTCTAAGGTGAAGACCTCCTGGAATTTATTATTCAGTTCCTCACACACTTCCTTATCGTTTGTAGTGAATCCTTCTGCCCCTATCCTTAATTTCATAACCTGTTCCTTTCTGTTGTTTTTCTCCTGATGTGGCTATGCATCAATTTAGGCTGAGTCTTTGCCTTGCTTGCGATGTCATTTTCGTATTGTCTTTATGCCTTTCTTCTCATGTGTGTGTGTGTGGTGTGTGTGTGTGTGTGTGTACTCACCTATATACTCACCTATATGTGCTTGCAGGATCGAGCATTGACTCTTGGATCCCGCCTTTCTAGCTATCGGTTGTTTACAGCAATGACTCCTGTCCCATTTCCCTATCATACCTAGTTTTAAAAGTATGAATAGTATTTGCTTCCACAACCTGTTCCCCAAGTGCATTCCATTTTTCTACTACTCTCACGCTAAAAGAAAACTTCCTAACATCTCTGTGACTCATCTGAGTTTCCAGTTTCCACCCATGTCCCCTCGTTCTGTTATTATTACGTGTGAACATTTGATCTATTTCCACTTTGTCAATTCCCCTGAGTATTTTATATGTCCCTATCATATCTCCTCTCTCCCTTCTTTTCTCTAGTGTCGTAAGGTTCAGTTCCTTCAGCCGCTCTTCATATCCCATCCCTCGTAGCTCTGGGACAAGCCTCGTCGCAAACCTCTGAACCTTCTCCAGTTTCTTTATGTGTTTCTTCAGGTGGGGGCTCCATGATGGCGCGGCATACTCTAAGACGGGTCTCACGTAGGCAGTGTAAAGCGCCCTAAAAGCTTCCTCATTTAGGTTTCTGAATGAAGTTCTAATTTTCGCCAGTGTAGAGTACGCTGCTGTCGTTATCCTATTTATATGTGCCTCAGGAGTTAGATTAGGTGTCACATCCACTCCCAGGTCTCTTTCTCGAATCGTTACAGGTAGGCTGTTCCCCTTCATTGTGTACTGTCCCTTTGGTCTCCTGTCACCTGATCCCATTTCCATAACTTTACATTTACTGGTGTTAAACTCCAGTAGCCATTTCTCTGACCATCTCTGCAGCCTGTTTAAGTCCTCTTGGAGGATCCTACAATCCTCGTCTGTCACAACTCTTCTCATTAATTTTGCGTCATCTGCAAACATCGACATGTGTGTGTGTGTGTGTGTGTGTGTGTGTGTGTGTGTGTGTGTGTGTGTGTGTGTGTGTGTGTGTGTGTGTGTGTGTGTGTGTAGTGTGTGTGTGTATGTGTGTGTGTGTGTGTAGTGTGTGTGTGTGTGTGTACTCACCTAGTTGTACTCACCTAGTTGTGTCTGCAGGATCGAGCATTGACTCTTGGATCCCGCCTTTCGAGCATCGGTTGTTTACAGCAATGACTCCTGTCCTATTTCCCTATCATACCTGGTTTTAAAATTATGAATAGTATTTGCTTCCACAACCTGTTCCTGAAGTGCATTCCATTTCCCCACTACTCTCACGCTAAAAGAAAACTTCCTAACATCTCTGTGACTCATCTGAGTTTCAAGCTTCCATCCATGTCCTCTCGTTCTGTTACTATTCCGTGTGAACATTTCGTCTATGTCCACTCTGTCAATTCCTCTGAGTATCTTATACGTTCCTATCATGTCCCCCCTCTCCCTTCTTCTTTCTAGTGTCGTAAGGCACAATTCCCTCAGGCGCTCTTCATACCCCATCCCTCGTAGCTCTGGGACGAGTCTCGTTGCAAACCTCTGAACCTTTTCCAGTTTCATTATATGTTTCTTCAGATGGGGACTCCATGATGAGGCGGCATACTCTAAGACTGGCCTTACGTAGGCAGTGTAAAGCGCCCTAAATGCCTCCTTACTTAGGTTTCTGAATGATGTTCTAACTTTTGCCAGTGTAGAGTACGCTGCTGTCGTTATCCTATTAATATGTGCCTCAGGAGATAGATTAGGTGTTACGTCCACCCCCAGGTCTCTTTCACGCGTCGTTACAGGTAGGCTGTTCCCCTTCATTGTGTACTGTCCCTTTGGTCTCCTATCTCCTAGTCCCATTTCCATAACTTTACATTTGCTCGTGTTGAATTCTAGTAGCCATTTCTCTGACCATCTCTGCAATCTGTTCAGGTCCTCTTGGAGGATCCTGCAATCCTCATCTGTCACAACTCTTCTCATCAACTTTGCATCATCCGCAAACATCGACATGTAGGACTCTACGCCTGTAAACATGTCGTTAACATATACAAGAAATAGAATTGGTCCCAGCACCGATCCTTGTGGTACTCCACTTGTTACTGTTCGCCAGTCCGACTTCTCGCCCCTTACCGTAACTCTTTGGCTCCTTCCTGTTAGGTAGTTCCTTATCCATTCTAGGACCTTTCCCCCCACCCCCGCCTGCCTCTCGAGCTTGAACAGCAGTCTCATGTGCGGTACTGTATCAAAGGCTTTTTGGCAGTCCAGAAATATGCAGTCTGCCCAACCATCTCTGTCCTGTCTTATCCTCGTTATTTTATCATAGAATTCCAGAAGGTTTGTTAGGCACGATTTCCCTGTCCAGAACCCTGTCCCTGTC